>NW_024581039.1:704126-724437 GCF_017639235.1 Corvus kubaryi
GGACCGCACATGCAGTCCAGAATGGGGAAAAATCGTCCATGACCAAACATACGGTCTGCACCTGGGAAAATGAATCCAGGGTTGCACACAGAGTCTGGAATCGGGAACGCATGTCCAGGACTGTACATGCAGTCCAGATTTGGGAACCTTGTCCAGGACTGAATGCGCAGTCTGGAACAGGGAACAGGTGTCTGGGAGGGCACGTGCAGTCTGGGTTTGGGAAGACATGTCCAGGACCGCACGCACAGTCTGTAACAGAGCAAAAATTGTAGGCGATTGCTTATGATCAGTGGGGAATTACCTTGGGAATTATTAACCTCAGACATATGGAATTTTGGAGGTGGAATCCCAATCCTTGGGTACCTGGAGAAGAGGTGTCCTTACCCAGCGTGTCAGGTGCAGACAATGAACGAGCTATTCAGGGAATGGGCAGCAAATCCTTTCTGCACCTGCCCTCACCCTGGGACCGGCAACAACCCCGGGTGTGAGCTGTGAGGATGATGAGGGGTTAGAGCAGCCCCAGGTGAACCTTTAGGATCATGAGGAGGCAGAGCAGCCCCAGGTGTGAGCTGTGACGGTGAGGAGAGGGCGGCTCCTGCCGGGGGTTGTTTTAGGAGGGGTTTCCTCAGCTCACTTTTGCACTGCGATGCTGGAGGAGAGGTGCTTATGCCGGGCTCCTGGGGGGGGGTGGGGGGTGTCTCTCACGGAAGGATGGTGAGAGCGTCTCCCAGGGTCTGGGGGAGCACTTGGATGTGGAGCGTTGCTTAAAGGAGGTGCCGAGGGACGAACCTTTGTGCCAGGGAGCAGCAGGTGAGCCACGGTGTAGATTTGCAAGGGGGATCTTTCTCCTTTCCCCTTTTTCTTTTTGATTTCATCTTGCCAACCCCTCGACACGCCCCGCCCGCGCCCCCCCCCCCCCCCGCGCTAGTACCCCCAGAAAAAAAAAAGGGGGTTGCGAGGACAAAAGGGGTGTAAATTGACGGAAGAAATGCCTCTTTCGTTATTGTCTGTGTTAAAATTGGGGGGATGCCCCTTCACTTGTAACTTTAAGGGTATTGATTGAAGGAAAACCTGCCTTTTCCATGGTGTTAGGGTTATCAGTTGATAGGGAGTTCCCACGTTCCACTTTAAATGGAAGGGGAGAGCACGGGTCTTGCCACTTTAGAGGTTTGAATTGCGGGTAACCCCCCCGCATTTTCATCATCCTGAGGTTTACGCTGAGGGGGAAGCCCTGTTGTCCCTGCTTTTTAAGGGTTTTAATTGAGGTAAAAGTCGCCCTTTTCCCATTATTTGAAAGATTTAATTTGAGGAAAGCCCCTCTCTTTCTGATATTTCAGGGGATTAAGCTGAAGGGGAGAACCCATTTATTTGACATTGTATTGGTTGAAATTGTGGTAAACGCTGCCCGTTGCCTCAGTTCCAGGGGTTAAATTGAAGGGAACTCCAGCTCTTCCAGCATTTGAAGAGTTTAAATCGTGGCGTGCTGCTGCATTTGAGGGCGCTTTTGCCCGTGCCCCGGCCCCCAATGTCTTGCGTGGGAGCACTCCTGGACCCTGGGGAATTTCTGAGAAGGAATGGCAATTTGGGGGCTAGGCTGCCGACAGGGACCGACGGAGCCGCGGCGGTCCGAGCCGTGCGGAGCCGAGGCGAGCGCTGTCAGGGCGGGCAGGCGGGAGACGAGGCGCGGAGCCGAGCCGCTCCCGGCCGTCCCGCCCGCTGCGTGCGCTCCGTGCGCGGGGCTCGGGCGCCGCCGGGTCCCCCTCGGCCCGGTGCTGCTCGGCAGGCGCCGGGGGCGGGCGGGGGTCTCCCGGCGCGGGGCCGCCCCCGCCTGCCGGAGGAGCCGCTTCCGTGCCGGGAGCCGTGCTCCGCCCGGGTCCGGGAGCGCGGGGCCGCCCCCGGGCGACGAGTGCCGCCGGTGCCGTGGGTCGCGTGGCTTTTCCGGTCCCCTCGCAGCGTGGAACGGCGGCAGCCTGGTCCGAGTCCCGGCAAAGGACGCTGGGGGACACTTGTGGCTTGTCCGCTTCAGAGCTTGCCTGCAAAAGTCGCTGAAAGGAAGATTGGAAAAAACCCAACCCCGACCCCCCAGGCTTTTTGCCAGGGGACTTTGTTGGTATTGCTCTTTAACTGAGCCACGCCTTTAAATACCGACGTGGGTGCCTGCTGGAAGCGGTGTTCCATGTATTTTGTACTCTCTCATGAGACCTTCGTGGTGTCATATTTCCATTGCTGTGTCAATCCAGCGGCAGGGGTGGAGATAATTGGAGGTCCAAGCTGACAGTGTCCCGTGCATCTGTTGTTCATTGATCTATTTGTGGTGTGAAAAACGAGGTTCACTCTCCTGTGAGAATTTAAAGGGTTTAATATAAAGACAATAAGAGACACATAAAATAAAGCAAAGGGGTAATGGCCGGATGCCTTGGCGCTCTGCCAAGAGCACACCTGATGCTCGAGGTGAGTCCTTTTTATACTATTTTTACTGTCTGTTCTCTATTAATATTCAAACTTTTCCCGGAGCTGTTCTGCATGGCCACTCCTTGGTTCCGCCTTTTTAGAGCAGGCGTACTCTTCTGCCTTGCGGTTTTATTTCTTTTGATTCTTGGGGTTGGGCTCGCTAGGTAAGAGTCGATGGTAGGGTGGATCTCTTAATTCTCCAGACAGTCAGGGCTGATTGCAGCTTTGGGCCTCTTTGTCTCTCCGGACAGAGCGGTGATAACGGCTCTCGGACTCCCCTGGCTGCCCGTTCTTCGGGCGGAGTAGCCTTTGGGCCCTTTTGTTCCCTGACAAAGTGTTGATTAGCAGCTTCTCGGGCCTCATCCTCTGTTTGCTTGGAGGTTATCTTACTTGCTCACACTTGCTAACGTTCTTGCTAAAAAGAGAGAAAACTACATCCACACAGTAAAAAGCATTTCTAACATTATATAATATCTACTTTTATACTTGTGAGAAGCCAATATTATAGTATGTGTTTATAACAATCCCCCCTTTTTCTATTTTATAAATCATTTGGCTTGAGCAATAATTCTTTTTTCTTGGCTTCTAATGTCTGTTCGTTCTTTTCACAGATCAATTTGGCTTCTTCGAGAGGGTCTTTTATATCACTTTGTCTTTTTAATACTATAATTTTTTGTGCTGTTCCAGACATAGCCAACTTTGGGTCTGTAGGCATTGCCACAACTTGCATGCCTTGAACTATGCTGGTGATTAGCCGAATAAAGCAGGGGATCAAGCAAGGGAGAAATATTAGACCAGCTGTAGCACTAAGAGGAAGAAACCTAGCTTCTTTCACCATTCTTTCCCCAATATGCCATCCCACTAGTTAGCAGTCATCATTGATTCTCATTTTTGGACCGGTACATGGGCTATTTTTCTGATATTGTTGGCGATATCTAGAACGGCATCCTCATTGTCATTGATTTTTAAACAACAATCCGATGTATTGAACTTCCCGCATACACCCCCTTCTTCAGCCAGTAAATAGTCTAAAACCAGCTTATTTTGATATATTGCACCTCTGGTTTGGTGTTGCTGGCTGACTATTAATTCCATAGCCCCGGCTGTTTCATTGGTTATGATTTCTACAAGAGCTTGGAGTCTGATGATACGATTCAGCATGTAAATTGGGGTTCGATATCCCCAGCTTCTATCTTGTGCCCAGGTAGCTGGCCCATGTGTTTCTAATATTTGTTCAGGGGGCCATTCCTCATCTTTCCATTTTTGGAATCCTCCAATCAAATCTCTTTTATTTCTTTTGAAGTCTTCATAGACAGCTATTTCTAATTGATCTCCCTCTGGTTCTGGTAAAAGGAAAAACCCTGGTTGAATGATTCCTAGTGTACAACTCCCTTTCCAATGTGAAGGGAGTCTCGGGTATGCCCTTTCCCCACATATCCAAAATAAGCCATCTGGTGCTTTCCAATAATTACTTTCTTGTTGATTTATATTCTCCCAAAATTTGGATATTTCTGGGATTCCAAAATAAGGATTTTTCCTTGTGTCATTACACTGAAAGAGTCCAATTTCATTATCATATACACAGTCTCTTCTTTTTTTCTGAGCTCAATACCAAGTTGGTTTTTCTGGGACCCACTACATTGAAGTTTTGTTACTCACTTTATACCTTTTACAGGGAGTGTTTTTTACTTCATTAAGAAAGTTTTTCCCAGTTTGCCAGAGGCATTCTTCCCCTATCACTGTTGAACTTAAAATCCACCCCTCAGGTCGGTTCCCCCCTCTTATATTTGTCCGGTTCCATTTAAGGAGTTCTACTGGGCCTGCGCTGCTACCTTTCCATGGCCATTCTTCTGTCATTAAAGCTCCTCCACAGACCCAGCAGTTGGTTATGTTAAGTTCTTTACTTATCCTCTCCCCCAATTCCACAAACAGGTTTTTTTCCTAACCTTGGGGTTTTTTCCTCTTTTAACTGTTGTTTAAGCTTTGCATACAGGTCCTGACGTGAGGTGAATATAGGGTGAGGTTGCTGTGCTGGCTTTGTATTTTTACTTACCACTTGTTCTTTTACCAAATCTTGGACTGTTCCCCTGGTGGCAGCTGTGAAGCAAATCCATTTTTCTCCTTTTGGACAATTACTTCTTAGTCTGTTTCCACTTGTTCCCAAATTTTCTGTAATCCAATATTTTTCCCCTTTATGCATACAAATACCTAATTTGGACGAGTCATAGCAGTGACTGTTGATATGGGTATGAGTAATAAGAAAGAAGCCCCGGTGTCTTTCCATGTAGAGCTTTCGATAGCATTTGTAACATGGTCTTGCCGGTGTCCCGAAAGGGACCAGGATAAGTGACAAAAGAAGAAATAACAGAGGTCTGGCATGGCTTATACTCCCACCTCCCTTGCCTATGAGGTTGCAACCCATAGCAGGTGTATTGGATCTTCTCGGTGGTGAGTACAGTGGCCAACCTGGTCTTGCCCTCTATTTCCTTGTCACTTCCTTTGTAGCTTTTAGGCAAATTTCTTTTGGCACCTTTTTTCTTTTTTTTTAACTGTAGTATCTTATTATATCTTAGGTATTTCCCATTCAACAGGCACTAGTAATTCCCATCTGCAGAGCAAAGTTATTGCTTTTGTTGCTTATGATTTTGTCTGGATAGGGGGTCGATTTTGTGCTTGGCACCCTTTACAACTAGGGTGTTGATGGTGTGAAATGCTAATTTCCCGACAGTTTAATTACTTATATTTGACCTGGCTGGCATGCCCCATGTTAGAATAATTCAAACAGGGTATATGATGTGGCACTGATGGAAGTTGTGATTCTCCCCCTTCTTAACACAAATCACAGGCTAGAATCAGAACATGAGAGTTCCCTGTTTGATACAGTCCCAACCCTTCCCGTTTGAAGTGAGAATATTCTTCTCCAAGATGTCCCAGAATTTGTCCAGGGGGCACTTGAAACCACTGATATAAATTTGGCTTTTACTTCTCAGTTAGGTGTGATTCTTTGCATATCCCTTGGATTATTTAGATTGTTCTAGTTCATTGCCACCTGGCCTCCGTTTAAGAATCAATTTGGTATCACCTGGTTTGGATATTACAGTCCACTCTTCAGGTTCTTTTACAGGTCCTTTGATTCTGCTGGCATGGATCCACCTTCGTTCCTTGGTCCGGATTGCGGCCTCAGTTGTCAGCAGTACCTGAAAAGGACCCTCCCATTGTGGAGTCAAAGATTGTTCTTTCCATGTTTTTACTAGTACCCATTCCCCTGGATGGCTATTATGAATTTTGAACTCCAAAGTTGTGGTTTGAGGGATCATTCCTTTCAGCTGTAAATTTTCAAGTGTTCTGGCAATTGTGGTGACATATTTTCTGACGCTTATTTCTCCTACTTTATAAGTGGCTGTTTCATGTTGAGTGGTAAGGAAAGGTAATCCGAGCATCATCTCATAAGGAGATACTCCCAGGTCTGACCTGGGCTGTGTTCAGACTCTCAACAGAGCCAAAGGTAAGCACTTTACCCATGACATTTGAGTTTCAATCATTAATTTTGTTAAAGTTTTTTTCACAGTCTGGTTCATTCTTTCTACTCGGCCTGAACTTTGTGGGTGCCAGGGGGTATGTAATTCCCATTTTATCCCCAAGGCTTGAGTTATTTGTTGTAAGATTTTGGATGTAAAAAATGTGTTCCTCGATCTGAGTCTATTTTATTAACCATTCCATATCTGGGAATAATTTGTTCCAGAAGGGTTTTGCATACTATGTTAACTGTAGCTCTAGTAGCAGGAACTGCTTCTACCCAATGAATTAGATGGTTTACTATTACTAATAGGAACTTCCATCTCTGTACTTGAGGAAGTTCAGTGAAATCTACTTGGATACTTTGGAATGGTCGCAGAGCTAACTCACAGCCTCTTAATTGTTGTTTTTCTCATTATTTTCCTATTCACTCTTTGGCAAGTTATACAGTTCCCAGTTATTTGTTTTGCTACCCCAAAGATTCTAATACACCCATAATTTCTCAGAAAATGATCACACAAAGCTAGAGTGCCCCAATGAGTTTTTTGATGTATATCTTCTAATATTCTCTTAGTGAGTGGCTTATTAAGTAACTGTCTCCCATCAGGGAGTTTCCATTTTCCAGATTGATCTTGTTCTCCCCCTATCTTAAATAATTCCTTTTCTTCTTCTTTACTAAATTTGGGGATTTCCAATTCTCCCCTTTCTGGGGTCAGGATTAACATAATTCGTTTAGTCCCATTTTCTGCTGCATCTTTGGCTTTGTGGTCTGCTAGATTATTCCCTCTTATTTCTGGGGTCATCCCTTTTTGGTGTCCTTTGATATGCACTATGGCTATTTCTTCAGGCAATTTTAATGCCTCCAGAACTTCTGAAATCAGGCCTTCATGTATCAGTTCCTTCCCCTTTGAATTTAGTAAACCCCTTTCTTCCCAGATCTTTCCAAAGGTATGTATTACCCCAAAGGCATACTTTGAATCAGTATAGATGGTCCCCTTTTTGTGTGCTAAATGCTCCAGTGCTCTCTTTGGAGCGTACAATTCACAAGATTGCACCGACCAATTTGAAGGTAGTTTTCCTTTTTCGATGGTCTGCATATTTATCCCATCGACTAAGGCATATCTTGACATTCTTTTTCCTTGCAAGCATCTGGATGAACCATCCACATATATTCTTTCCCCTTCTAAGAGGGCTTGTTCTGCTAGATCTTCCTGAAATTTTGTTTGGTATTGAATAATTTCCAAGCAATCATGTGCCAGGTTATCTTTTGGTTCCCCATACAGGAATTGGGCAGCATTAAGGCTTTTGCTTGTTTCTATAGTTAGATCATTACTGTCAATCAGAATTGCTTCATGTTTTAATATCCTGGAGTCTGTTAACCATTTTTCAGCTTTTTGATTTAGCACATTTCAGACCGCATGGGGTGTGTATACAATCAGTTTACTTCCAAAGGTGAGCTTATGGCTCTCCTCCACCGAAATAGCAGTAGCTGCTATGGCTTGAATGCATACTGGCCAGCCACGGCTTACTGGGTCCAATAATTTAGATAAAGAAGCTATTGGTCTTCTCACTCCTCCCCATTCCTGGACTAATACACCATGAGCTACTCCATTTTCTGCATTCACATATAAATGAAAGGGTTTTTCTAGTGAGGGTAAGCTTAGGGCTGGTACTGAGGCTAGTTTCAACTGCAGTTTTTCTAATTTATCATCATCATTTTTGGTCCATTGTATATTGTCTCCCCCTGTTAATTTTTCATATAAAAATTTTACTGCTTGTGTATATCCTTTAATCCATAGTCTGCAATATCTCAGTAGCCCCAGCAGCCTTTTAACCTCCTTCTTTGAAGAGGGAGTAGGGAGGGATAAAATCCCTGTAATTCTTTCAGGACTTAGTTTTCGGCTACCTTTGCTTATCAGGTGGCTGAGATATTTTACTTCTGATTCCACAAACTGTAATTTCCTTTTTGATGCCCTTAGTCGCTTTTCCTCAAGAAAATTTAGAAGCTTTATAGTAGCTTCTTTAACTTTAATTTCACTTTCTCCTGATATTAGAAGATCATCTACATATTGGATAATTTATATTCCTGGGGGAGTGGGGAAGGTTTGTAATAGTTCTCCCAAGGCTTGCCCAAATAAATTTGGGGCCTCACAATACCCCTGTGGCAGTTTAGACCACCTCAATTGGTTCTTTTCCCCTTGTGTTTGGATCTTCCCATTCAAAGGCAAAAATATTTCGGCTTTCCTCTGCCAGTGGGCAGGCCCAAAAGGCATCTTTAAGATCCACCACACTAAACCACTGATGTTGAGGTGGATTTTTGCTTAAAAGAGTGTAGGGATTAGGAACCATAGGGTAGCAGGCCCGTGTTCTTTTGTTTACTTCTCTTAAATCTTGCACTAATCTATAATTTCCATCAGATTTTTTTACTGGGAGAATAGGGGTATTATGAGGGGATTTACAAGGTTCTAGTGTCCCATCCTTTATTAATTCTTCTATTACTGGTTTTAAGCCTTTTCTCCCTTCTAAAGATATAGGGTACTGATGTACACGAATGGGACATTCTTCTTTTTCAATTGTGACCCTTATGGGGTCAATATCTAGTCCACCCCTATTCCCTTCCCTAGCCCAAATATCTCTGTTAATTTTTCTTTCATCTTCTTGGCTAAGTTTTAACACTTTGGCTGTCGTTTTCCCTTCTTCTGGTATGACTCCAATCCCCAGCTGGATTTGTAAATCCCTTCCCAATAAATTGCTGCCAGCCCCAGGAACTGACAAAACATCCCCTACCCCTATTTTTGTTTCCCCTTCAATAACCACATCTTTAATGACAGGAACCTTAAATCCTTCCCCCTTTGCTCCCGTTACTTTTACCACATCATTACTTACATCACATCCTTTTGGAATATTCATCGCACAAGTCCTTTCTGCCCCAGTGTCAACTATAAATTCTAATACATCCTCTTGGGGACCTACTTTTAAAGTTATCAAAGGCTCCAGATGGTATTTATCCCCCAAAAAAATAGAGCCCATGACTTCCCTATTTTTATTCTGTGTGTGTCTCTTGAAATATTTTCAGATCCCTCCTCAGGTGGGGGCATTCTCTTTTATAATGCCCCTCTTCCTTGCAATAGAAACAGGCATTCCTGGGTTGTTCTTGGAATCTTGACCATGCTGAAGTTTTATTTTTCTCCCTTCCACCATTTCTGAACCCTGAATGTTTAGGAGTGTTACCTGAGGGCTTTTGATTTAGATTTTTTTGAAAGGTACTTTCTCGCATAGTGGCTATCATGATCTTTGCTTCCACTTTGGCTTTTTCTTCATCCCTCTGGACACATATCTTTTGAGCTTCCCTTACTAGGTCCTGTAATGGTTTCTCGTACCAGTCTTCTATTTTTTCCAATTTTTTCTTAATATCTGGCCAGGCATGAGTGACAAAGTTAACTCTTAGCAAGGCTTGCCCTGCTATGGACTCTGGGTCTATCCCAGAATATTGTTTCAGATTCTTTTGGAGCCTCTCCAGCCACTGTAGGGGTTTCTTCCTTCCCTTGCTGCCCCTCAAAGGCCTTTCTGACATTTTGTCCTCGGGGTGCCCCCTCTTTTATTCCCTTGATTATCAAATTATGATAATCATTCATATGTGCCCTCCCAGCTTCATCATTTTGGTTCCAGTTAGGTGGTGTAATGGGCATTTTCTGATCCCTGGGTGGACCTTGTTGATTTTCTCTTTCCCAAATTTTTTTTCTAGCAATTCTAATCATTTCTCTTTCTTCTTGGGAGAATATTATTTTCATTATTGATTGCATTTCTTCCCAAGTGAAAATGTTGGGACCTAAGAACTGATCCAACTGTTCGGCTGTACCTATGGGGTCTTCTAATAGTCCTGTAATTTCTTTTTTGAAATTCCTAACCTCTGTAGAGGTTAGAGGGGCATTCACAAAGCCGGTTCCCCCTCCTCCCATAGGTACTTCTCTTAACGGAAATAAATGAATTTCTCAGCTTCACTCTGTTTGTTTAGCAATGGAGGGATTGTTGGGCTGCCTCTGAGCCTTAATGGCGCCTCTTGTATTCTGGTATGGTGCTCCTTCATTAAGAAGAGGGTTTATTTGGGAAGAAAGCACTGAACTCTCCTGGGGAGGAGGGGCAGATTCAGAGTCTGGCGCTGAAGCCGAATATTCTGAGGTGCAGAGGGTGGGGGTGAGGTATGGCAGGGAAGCCAAATATTCCGGAGCGCAAGAGGCGGGGACCAGTGCTGAAGCTGGGTTTCGCAAGGCAGGAGAGGTGGGGGCTGAAGCCAGCACGTGTGACGTTTCCCTTGATTCAATCGAGGGTGCTGGGATTCTCGAGATACATGGGAAGGGTGGGAACCCTGGCATGGGCGAGGGCAGGGCTCCCCCCCAACTCCATTGAGGCGGGAAGGCTGCTGGGGGAAAGGCCCCCGATGCGAGCGGAGAGGTGGCTGGCAGGGGAAACCCCGGAGCCGGGGGGAGGGGGGGCAGCCTCTGATACTGGTGGTAGAGGCAATACTTCTAAAGGGTCCCAGCCTTTTTTCTCTTCTGTTTGCTTCTCCTCTGGGGTTTCTGATATTTTTAAGACTTTGGTTCCCAGAGGTTTTGTAATTCCTGTCTAGCAAGAAGCATATTCTCCCTCCTCAGGGTGAGATGGCTCTTTTGAATTTACAAATACATTTAGAGCCTGGCAAATCCATGCCTCATCAGACCCATATTTTGGCCAGTACATATGATCAGATCTGATTTCTTTTTTTACCCACTCTTTCATGTAGAATTGAATCATTTTTACTTTACCTTTTCCTTTTGTAGAAGGATCAGTTTCCCAGTTTTGTGAGTTTGACCCCGAGGGGACTGTCTTGGGGTATATCCTCTGGCACCCTTTTATAATTTGAACTTAATTTACTAGGTTGTTGTCCCATTTTTCCAGGAGTTCTCTATTCTAACTTACTTAAAATACCGATTTATCCCCCCCTTTGAAATACTAATTCATTCTTTTAAAACACCAATCTTCACTGCTGTAAAATACTACCCACCCTTTCACAGTACAAAAACAAAAAAAAAATTATTATAGCCCACCTTCCCCAAAAACAAAGTTAACTTCTAATTACACAGTTTTTCATTCACGCATTCACTCTTTTTTACTATTTGTTCACTTACTTGTTCTTACTCACAATAGAATAATAAGGTACCTCTTTCAAGTCACTTGTTAGTATCCACCCATGGGTATGATATAATCCTTAGGATTCTGGGTGTTCTTGGATTTCCCTCAACCCAGCACTGCTGGCATCCAACCCCAAATTCTCTTGGGGTAACTTTAGACCCTGGGTGCTCTTGGAGTTTTCCTCAACCCAGCATATCGGGGGGGGGGGGGGGGGCGTAGCTCCCAGTTTGCAACCCCTTCCCTGGGACCCTGTCCCAGTCACTCTGGGAGATTTTCACTCTTTTTATCTCTCGCTTCGTCTCCTCGCTGGCCGCCATTCTCGCGAACAAGACGGAACTGCAGCACTCAGACTACCACACTCGCTTCGCAGATCTGGGGGCAACCAGTCTGCGTCTCATTCACACACACTCATCTCCCGTAACCACCCCCTCTTTCTTTGGACAATACTTACCGGTCCTTTTTCTTTTCTAGTGTCTGTGGGATTTTTGTTGAGAGCACTCCCTCTCATTTGCTTTATTTTTGTGTCTTTCTTGTCCTCCGGGTGTTGCCCTGCTGCCACCAAACAGCACCAGAGGATGCTAAGCAAGGATCCTGCCAATGTGGGCGGGAGGCGCCTTACCCTTACTTTTTGAATCCTCCCATGCTTTTCGGAGGCGAGGTGTAGATCCGGGACGAGCCCCCAATTGTGAAAAACGAGGTTCACTCTCCTGTGAGAATTTAAAGGGTTTAATATAAAGACAATAAGAGACACATAAAATAAAGCAAAGGGGTAATGGCCGGGTGCCTTGGTGCTCTGCCAAGAGCACGCCTGATGCTCGAGGTGAGTCCTTTTTATACTATTTTTACTGTCTGTTCTCTATTAATATTCAAACTTTTCCCGGAGCTGTTCTGCATGGCCACTCCTTGGTTCCGCCTTTTTAGAGCAGGCGTACTCTTCTGCCTTGCGGTTTTATTTCTTTTGATTCTTGGGGTTGGGCTCGCTAGGTAAGAGTTGATGGTAGGGTGGATCTCTTAATTCTCTAGTCAGTCAGGGCTGATTGCAGCTTTGGGCCTCTTTGTCTCTCCGGACAGAGCGGTGATAACGGCTCTCGGACTCCCCTGGCTGCCCGTTCTTCGGGCGGAGTAGCCTTTGGGCCCTTTTGTTCCCTGACAAAGTGTTGATTAGCAGCTTCTCGGGCCTCATCCTCTGTTTGCTTGGAGGTTATCTTACTTGCTCACACTTGCTAACGTTCTTGCTAAAAAGAGAGAAAACTACATCCACACAGTAAAAAGCATTTCTAACATTATATAATATCTACTTTTATACTTGTGAGAAGCCAATATTATAGTATATGTTTATAACTGTGGTGTTCATTTCATCTGGATGCAGAGTTGAGCTTTTTAGGCAGACGGTGCCCCTCAAACCACAAGGCTTATTTAAACCTTATACACTATTTTTTGAAGATGCAGGGTGGGTGAGGACTTTTTCTTGTTGCTGTACTAGGGAATGGAATGCAGGAGGTTCCTACAATATTGTCATCGAGGTTGGAATGTTCAAGGATATCAGTGTGACGATTCTCAAGGATGAATCTTGCTCCCGGCAGTCTGTAGCGTGGTAGAGCAGGACACGACGAAGCAGGGTGTGAGGCACAGGCAGGGTAGGAACAGTGAGGTGCTTCATGCTGGCAGCTCAGTTTGGTGTTGCTGATGTTTTCAGAGTGGAAGCAGATTGATTTGGTTCCGGTGCACTGGAACAGGATCCAAACCTTAGAAAGTATTTCTTTGTCCTCAGGCTGAAAAATATTGCTGTGCAGCACTTGTTCCCTTGTACCTTCAGTTCATTGTGGAAAGCATTTATTTTAGTGAGCAAATGTTGTTGTGGCTGGTGCAGTGAAAAGCAGAAGAGTTCTTGATAAGATCAACTTGGAGAGCTGAAGTGCCAGCCAAAACCTTGCTGTGTTCCGCTGTGATGCCACTGAGGGAGGAAAAGAGTGAGTGTGGAAAGCCTTGAGCGGAGTGGTGGGAAATGGGAGGAGAGGAAGAGTCAGGCTGATATGCAGAAAAGATTCCACTACTGGAATAAGTAGTAAAGTATTTTTTATTATGTATGTTTATTCCAGCGCTGGAACACATGGGGGAATAGTTCCTCCAAAGTCATGCATGCCGACAGCTGCATTCAGCTTGGTATATATCGGGTTACAAGTTCCATATTCATTAAGTTTCCCAATATGTCTATACCTATTCATTGCCTAGCCTCGCCTTGTATTACAATGAGCCCAAAAGTCATTTATGTCTGCGTTGCGCTTGCGCAGTGTTGTCTGGTGGTTGTGGGCAGGGGTCTCCGGAATGAAATAAGAGTCTTCCTCAGATGAAGTAAAGGGTCTTCCTCATCCTGAACTTTTCACCTTGCTTCCATGTGCATGCTCTTTATGTCCCTGGCCCAAGTCTAAACTTCAAGACTGGTTTGAGTTAGTTTTAGGTTAAAAACAGGATCTTTG
Organism: Corvus kubaryi; assembly: GCF_017639235.1. NCBI lineage: Eukaryota > Metazoa > Chordata > Aves > Passeriformes > Corvidae > Corvus > Corvus kubaryi. The sequence goes on from NW_024581039.1 coordinate 717,740, forward strand.
GTCAAGATTCCTTCCCTTTATCAATAGTCTTCTATCTTCTCATCTTGCTTTGGTAGGCGCAATAAGTGTTGAGCAAGTTGTATGCATTGCTTTTAACAAACAACTTCTTAGCAAATCATTTAACCTCTGCTTCCCCATCCCCCCTGATTAAGGGCTAAGTATGGATTTAAACTGGGCCAGGTGTTAGTGTAGGAAGAGACATTTAACTGCAATTTATTTGTTTCAGGAGGCGTCTCATCATTTAGTCTGCTATTTAACAGTTTCCAGGCCAGGTTAATTGTAGTGGAAGACAGCAAATGAAGCCAAGAGACTCAGTTAGGATGTCCCAGGTCCCTGCCAAGCACAGATTACAAAAAAACCAAACCCTGGGATTACAAAAATACTAAAAGCTAATCTTAAAAAATACTAAAAAAACAGCCTACCAAAAAGTAGGTTCAAAAATACTAGAATAACATTGTTTCAAAATAAGAGAAACCCAAATTTCAAAATACCAGAAAACCAGGTTTCAAAATCTCAGTTTTAAAATACTAGATTACCAAATTCCAAAAGACCAAAGTTACCCTGTTTCAAAATTGCAAACTACCAGGTTCCAAAATACCACTTTTTTTCCATTTCATAATAGCAGAATCTCAAGTTCCAAAATATCAAAATGACTCTGTTTCAAGATATCAAATTGCAAAATACCAATTTTCAGATGTCTTATACAGGCAGGATTCCCAAACCCACAAGAATGCAACATTGTCAAAATGGGATCCGTGCTACCAAAATGGATATTTTATCCTCTGAAAAGCTTTCTTACAGTGACCATCAACACAGGTATTTATTTTAATTGCACAGCCAGATGCAATAAGACTTTTACTTCAAAAGCAAACACTCACAGTAGTTTTCTGCTTAGATCGTGTCCGTGAGGACCAGCATTTGGGCCGGAGAGCTGCAGTTGGGATCAAAGGATGGAGTCAATCTGCTCCCTGCAGATGCACAAGGAAAGATCAAGTAGCAGGCAGAGGGAGTATTTATAAACAATATCAATGTTTCACTGAAATTCAGGGTGGACTGGTGATGGGTGTGCCTGCCAGGATCAGCCATAAACAACCCGGCCAAACCCCCGACCCCTCAAGGGGTGCGTCAAACACTTCAACAGAAACGCAAGTCAGTAATGATTATGGAAGAAAAATTACTGGTAATTGCTTGTGATCTGTGGGGAATTTCCTTGGTAGTTACAAGTCTAGGACATACGGAATTTTGAAGGCAGGATCCCAATTTTGGCCACGGGCACCCAGATGAGAAGGCCAGTCCTTTTCCACGGAAAGGAAAGCCCGGCACCCCAGTGTTTCGGGGGTGGACGATGGCCCGCGTAGGGGAGGGAACAACCGGCAGGACCATTCTCTGCCTCATCCCTGCACTCCAAGATGCAGCAGCCCCAGGTGCGACCAGTGAGAATGAGGAGGGGGTGGCTCCTGCCACAGGCTGCTTTCAGAGGGTTCCCCGAGCACACCTATGCAGGGAGCTGCCAGTCGAGAGGGGCCAACGGAGGCATCTTGAGAGCCCCTCTGGGAACAACGGTCACAGCATCTGGCAGGAGCTGGGAAGTTGGCCAGATGCACCTGGGTACAGAACATTGCTTCAAGAAGATGCCCAGGGAAAAACCTTTTTGCCAAGGGGCGGCACTTGAGCAGGCAGGGGAGCCTGTGAGGTCCCTTTCATCTCATCAGCCCCTCTCCAGAGCCCCCAGTCCCTCCCCAGTGCCCCCAGAAAAGAGAGAGTTATTAGGAGAAAAGGGGCTTAAATTGAGATAATCAGCTTCCTTTTCCATAATTGTCTGTGTTAAAATTGTGGGGGAATCCGCTTCCCCTGTCATTTTAATGGTCTCATTTGAAAGAAACCCTGCATTTTCCATACTATCGGGGTATAAATTGACAGGGAATCCTCACTGTCCATTACTTTCCAGTTTAAATGGAAGGGGAAAACCTTTACAATGCTCTTTTATGCGTTTGAATTAAGGGTAGCTTCCCCCTTTTCATTGTCCTAAGGTTTAAATGGAGGGGGAAGCCCAGTTGTCCCTCCTTTTTAAAGGTTTGAATTGAGGAAAAATCCCCCTTTTTCCATCGCTGGAGAGATTTAAAGTGAGGAAACCCCTCTTTTCCCAATAGTTTAGGGGACTAAATTGAAGGGGAGAAGCCATTTATTTGCCACTGTATCAGTTTAAGTGGAGGTAACTGCCCCCCATTCCCTCATTTTAAGGAGTTCAACTGAAGGAAGCTCTCCCTTTTTGAGCATTTTAAGGATTTAAATCTGCATTTCAGGGTGCTCCTACCCGAGCCCTGGTACTGAATGTCATATGGGAGTGAATCTGTCACAGATGTAACCCTAATGCCACCTGGGAGTGCATTAATTTTTCTTGTTTTTATTTATAATGTATATAGCCCTAATTAGAGATCCCAAGGAGAGTTACATCATTCATACAATTACTATTCTTCTCTACCTTACTTAGTCACATGTGGAATACTACTTATTAATCACTAGGGAATATTTATCCAAGTTAGGAACAAATTATCCAAGTTATCTAGCTGTGCTGCCAAAACACAGTGTTTTATTTCTTACCGGTTTTCTGCCCTTTTGCTTGATGTTGTTGAAGCAGAAAAGAAAGTGTCATCATTTCCCTGAAGAGTTTTCTTCTCTATTGAGCCCTTTACTCATCTCGAATTTAAGTCAGAGGAGCCAAATGACCACTGCTCCTCCAAGGGCTTTTATACCTTGCGGTATTTGCCTTCTCCCTTTTCCCGGGCATTGTGGGATTGAGAGGTGGGCCCGGCCAGAGCTATATCAACCCCAGCCTTTGGCAAAGGGCTTCATTCTCTCCCTGGGAGTGACTGTGACAAGAGCTTTTCTCTTATTTCAATGAAAGGGATCTTTCGGCTTATCTTAGCTTGTTTTCAGTAGGTGCTTTTGGTGTCTAAAGCATCAGAGACCTTGAAGGCACTGTGAAGAAGATAGCATTGAACACAGAGAGTATATAAGTTCACAATTTTTGGTTGTGCATTCAGGGGTGATAAGGTGCTTTTGCGATTTCTGTTTTTGTTCTTGTGTTTTTTTTAGGAGTTGTGTAACTTCCTGCAATTCCAGATTGCGTTGAGTGGGATACTTCAATTTTTTTCAGCAAATGCATTGTGTCCCAAAAGGGATTTGCCCCGTGTCAAAGATGATGACTGAGATCGAGGCTTCTAATAGGTAAGTCAAGGATTGTGACTGGGAGAGGGAGGGGTGTGCAGGGTATTGGACTAGGGGTTACCGTGGGGAGGTTTTGAAGGCAGCACAGTAGGAAACAGTGTCCATTTGGGGCCCAGTAAAGCTTTTCTACACGTGCAGCAGGTGCATTTACGTGCGTCTTACGGCCCACAAACGCATCCACTGCGCTCACAGAAATGCCTCGTAACTTTGTCTCTCGCTAATGCAGGTGCCCATCATAATAACAGCCACAGCCTTGATATGGGCTAAAGCCAGAGACTTGAGGACCTAGGTGCACTTAGGAGCGAGCGAGCGGCTGACTTGCTGGGATTTGGCCCATGTGCTCCTAAACTCGTCTATTGATTTTGGCTCTTTTTTATCCAAGAGGCTAACCAGCAATTGCGGGGCCTTCCGAGATGGCCGAGGCAGATTTATTTCGCATCCAATGCGGATGCACATCGCGGATCATTTGAAAGATAAGTTGGGGGCCACAACCTGGGGATGGGATGCCAGCAGAGCAGCGGGTTAGAAATTCCTGGGAGAGATTTAAAAATTAGCAGAGGGGCAAGGGAATGTCCTTTAAGGGGCTTTTTTGGACAGCTAAAGAGAGCAGCTCTACTTTTGATTGCAACCATAGGACATGCAGAGCAGTTCCTGTCAGTCTTGTGCTGTCTAGCATGCTTTTGGGATCCCTTGGATCAGATATCTTTGCCTTTTCGCCTTGAGGGCCTTATCACAAGCATTGGCTGCCATCTCTAGGTTCTTGAATATTTGTACTTCTCGGCATGATGCCGATATAATTTGTTCTTTTACCGGCGGGCTCAGCTACATCTTGGAATCACATCTTGGAATCGCATCTCAGAAGCGTCGAGTCGGGTGCCTTTTGAGGCCTTGTTCCTGGCTCTATTGCCATCCATCCTTTGCAGCCGTGAGATGTCGTGTCCTGGGGCTTGTCAGACTGTAAGGATATGGGGAACGTTCTGAATGTAGCATTGTTTCGCAGCCATCTTGATCGTCGTGACCGACAGTCCTTCTCACAGGTCACTGTTACAGTTTTTTTCTTCTGCTCCTTAGAGCCTCCACCATCGCCATACCATCAGTCATCTCTTTGGTTGTTGTCTCGGTCCTTGCCATTATTCTTCTTCCCGAGAGCTTTTTTTATCATCCTAGTGTTACACTGTTTGTAGCATAATGTGTCAATTGAGTTTGTGTTTAGCCTGAAACTGCTCTGCCCTGTGGAGTAGACTGGGGGGGTAGGTGGAGTAGAAAGAAGACTTTACGGGGAACTTTTTGCTTTGTTTGGCCACCTGAGCCACACCTCAGACGGAGCAATCGCAGCCAGTTCATGTGAGGTTTGTTGGAGGCATGGGAGAGGTACTGCAGTGTCTCGCAGTTTTCTAGTCCTTTGTTTTAATGCACGCTGTTTACGGCTCCTAGATGGTTTGATTGGAGAAATGAGAACTTGGGGAAGGCTAAGCTTTCCCTGTGTGCCTGAGTGACTTTGACAAATAATTTTTTTTGCAGAGGGATAGGATGTAAACCAGATACAAATGGAGGAGGCCAGAGGAGCACAGCAATGAGGTGGGTTGGCACCTGAAGCCCAAGCTCCAGCCAGACTTTCTTCAATGCTTACCCCATTGTTTGGCTCTTTGTTTCATTAGAAGATGCGAAGCGCTTGGTACGGCCAGGTACTGGTACTGGGGGCACCATGAGCCAGATGAGTATCGGTGACTGAGATGAGTATTGATTCCGACACAGAGCCGGATGTTACCGGAGTTTTAATGTGTTAGTGATAAAACGATAAGCATCCTTTGTTTTTTTGTGTTTTACAGGTGGTCTGAAGCGTTCCAACCACTGGTCCAATATGACAGTGGCCCTTGTGGAAAGAGGTCACGGTCAAGCGGTTTCAGACGGAAACTAATCCGGCAACGCGATGCTTTCGGACCCTATGTCGGTACATGCCTTTCCGTTTTGTTTTGCCCTGTCTCCCCCGGGAAGGTCCATTGTCATTCAGCTTTTCAGGGGAGGTGTAAACAGTGGCTATGTTACCAGATTGTTCTTTGTCTTAATTTTTAGGAAGTAAAGCCAGGTATCACCGATCAATGTCAAATGAGTGAGGTGAGCAGTGACCGGTGGACAGAACCAGTTGTTATTGCATGGTTGCCACATTCCGGTGCAGCTCTAAGCATCTGTTGTTTGTATGTTTAAGGTAGTCCACTTTTTTATGCCGAATCGCCTTGCCTAGCGGCTGATGGACCCGGCTCACCGCCATCGTGAGCCCGTTGGAAGTATCATGGGACTCTGTGACGGAGCCTTGACCCTTTCCGTTTGAAGGTGCCCTCCATGTTGCATTTGGCAATGGCTGATGATTTGCGGCAAGTCGGGGAGGGGGGGAGGAGGAGCGAGGGTCCCCTCAAGTTTCAGCAATGCCATATGGCCTTGTCTCCTCTTATCTCAGGTATGCCCTGTGATGGTGGCGTCAGACTCGGAGTGCAGCTGGAGCATGTGGCCCGAGGGCCCTGGCCATCTTAGGAGACAGTGAGTACAAGAATTGTTGGGTTTTGGCCGGTGTGCCACTAAGTTCACGCCTTGATGTTTGGTTTTCTTTCTTGTAGCCAACTAAGAGACAATGGCCTGGCAACGGCTGGAACTTCCCAGATGGCGAGGTGGCCTTCTTTCACACCTGATGCAGATTTGCATTCCCGGACCTCCGAGAGATAAGTGGAGGGCTACGCCTCACAGAGGGGATGAGAGCGATGTGGCGAGTCAGGACTCCCCGGGATGGATTTTTGAATTAGCTCTGGAGACGGGGATGTCCAAGAAAGGGCCCCTTTAGGCCACGTAATGGGAAAGTCTCATTTTTGATCACAATGCTGAGGCGTGTAGGACAGAACAGTCTCGGTGCGTGTCGCATCGCTCGTCTATCGTGTGTTCTGCGTCTTTTGGGCTTCTTGTGTCATGTGTCTTTTTCCTTTGCCCTTCGAGGTGCTGGCGGCCGTTCTTCTCACTGGGAGTTTCTCTCCGTGTTGCACCCCTGTGTTCGTCACGTCCCGTGTCACAGGGGCCAGCGTGGGTTTGGCCCGGAGCTGCTCTGCCCTGCTGCATAGTCTGGCGTTATAGGTGCGATAGGGCAAAGCCCGGGGACTTGAAATCTGTAATGCGGGCTGTAGTTGCCATCTAGATGGTATTCCTAGATTGACATAAGGTGTCTGTAGCCGTTAAGTTCTCATGCAGCACTTTTACTTTTATCGTCACTGTCTTTCAGACGCAGATTGATTATATCTGTGGCGGAGCGCTCCATACCAGGGGAGGGGGTTCCCACAGGAAGGTGAGTCACCGTTTGTGTTTGTAGGGCAAGGGTAAATGGTGGCTGTGTTCCAGAATTGTTCTTTGTCTTTATTTTTAGGAGGAAAAGCCGGATCTCAGCAGTCCATGTCAAGTGAGCGAGGTAAGCCGTGACGGGTGGAAAGAAA
>NW_024581039.1:759437-781820 GCF_017639235.1 Corvus kubaryi
CAGTCACCGTTTGTGTTTGTAGGGCAAGGGTAAATGGTGGCTGTGTTACAGCACTGCTTTTTGTCTTTATTTTTAGGAAGTACAGCCAGATAGCGGTGTTCATGGTCGATGGAGCGAGGTGAACTGTGTATGGTGGACAGAATGGATTGTTACTGCTCTGTTATCAATGTCTGGTTCAGCTTTAAGCATCCATTGTTGTTTGTTCCTTTTAGGCTGTCTACTCGCAAGATGTCCTGGCCCAGAATGCCGGATGAGTGCAAGCTTAAGGTATAGGTGTGGCATACTTCAGTCAAAGCGGGGAGCTTGTGATGTTGCAGTCTCTCTGCATATTTTTTTGCTTTGTTTCTTTGCAGGTGCTGCCACTGCCCTAGGCATGCCAAGGAACAGAGGCGAGCAGGTGAGTTGGCATTTAGGCGGGATAACTAATGGACTAGAGGTACGCTGTGGTGTTCTAAGCGTGTACCTTTTCACTTTGCAGGTATTGTCTGGGCCACCTCCTGAATCAGATGAAGATTTGAGGTGAGCCGGGGCAGTGGTGCGGAGGAGCCCTGGGTGATTGCTCTTCTGGAGGGCCATAGTCACATTTTCTGTTTTGTTGTCTTAGGTACTGTGAGCAGCTGCGGAACCGAAGTTTGGAAACAGCAGGTAAGCAATGAGCCTCGGCAGTTATGAGGGAGGGGGTGTTGCAGAAGGGGTCACTTTTGGGACGTCTCATTGCAGTCTGAATTTTTGCAGCCACCGAAGTGGACTACAGGGAATGTAGCGATGTCCACGGTGCCCACGCGTTCTTTTTGGTTGAGGATGAATTTTGTCCACTCATCTCTGAAAGCTAAGTGTTGCAACTGGTGGTCGGGAGAAGGGAAAAACCTTTGGAATCACAGGAGGCAATTTGAAGTTAGCTTAGAGGAGAAGGCTGTAGTTCTTTGGAAGTAAAGAGAGAGGGTTTCTCCTCAGCATCACCCAACCCCTTGCCGGGCAGAGCAGTTCCCACCCACCCCCATGTTTTTGTGAGCTTTGTGTCATCTGGCCTCTTTGAGTCTCGATGTCATCGCAGATCTTTTTGCCCAAGGAGCTCGCCTTTGGGTCCGGATCGATCGCCCTGTTCACCCGGCAGTCATTGCTTCTTCCTCTAGGCCTACTGAGCTTCTTGAGCATCCTCTTAACAGCTTTGGCACTAACCTCTTGTAAGGAGTTATGTTTCGCCATCACGTGCTATTGCCGTAGAGCCTTCTTTCCTTTGGCATCATTGCTTTCTGGCTCATCTTGCAGTAGGAATCTTGGGTCCATCAGGTGAAACTGCTGGGCAGTTTCAACTTCTGTCTGTGTTACGTAGTGTTGTATAGTTTGTGTCCATCATCTTCGGTGTCATAGGGCTTTGTTATATCTCAATGCTTTATCAGCATTGTTCTGGGCCGTATCGGCAGTGTGGGGTCTCTGCTTGCATACTTTTCCAGATTGGGCTTATTCCAGCATCTTTACATTTTTACTTTTTGAGACCAGAAGAAGTACAGGAGATGTTCTCATCCATCTTCCTTCTCACTTTTGGTAGTGCCTTCTTTTCATGTCCCATTCCCTTCGACTTCTATATGGGGTGTGTTAGATCCTCCTCATGTGTCTGTGGTAGTTCTGTAGGTTCCATCGCCTTAAAGCGTATCAGGCTAGAGAATTAATCTTCCAGAGAGATATCTCAAGCCCTCTCGTCATCTTTGCTTATATTCGGCGCACCACCTTGGCCATGTGCTATTTACGGTTGGAGCTGCCCTGCCCTGGCAGGGTCACGGTTAAGAACAACAGTTACAAAACTTAAAGGTTCCTATCTTTTCTATGGGATTTTGGGTAGAAAATTTATGGGCCTGGCATGGGGATAACTCCTAGCCCTCAGCTTCTCACTGAGCACCTCACCTTGTCTCGCAGGTCCCCAAGGCGGCTTTGGATCTCTGCGGTCACTGATGCTACTGATTTTCCCAGAATCTACTGTTCAGTGTCAAGGAGCAGCAGCTGGAAGATGTGTTGAAGCATCTTCATTAGTAGAGTGTTTTGAGCAAGGGCTGCTGTCAGTGTGTAAGCTGAAGAGTGTGTGACTTTGTGCGTGTGTGTGACTGTCTGTGAGAGTGTGTGTGGAATGGTTCTAACCTTGTGTGTATGATTCTTGCCTTTCAGGTTTTTCAACTAATTTTTAAACTTAGAATAAAAAAGCCCCAGTGGGGGGGATTTCCCTCCCCTCCCCCCACCAGCTGGGTTTTTTTCCCTCGGTCCTGGCTGGTCTGCAAGGCGACGTTCATCACCGAGGTTTGGGTGCGGACCGTGCCGGGGTACTGTCAGGCAAGATGATTTTGAGGATCCTGGGAACCACATTCCCGTGGTGTGCCAAGTGTTAGTGGAGCAGTTGCGATGAGAGCGAGGGTGGGTTTGTGTGTAAGCTGAAGGAGGTGTGGGTGGTAGATGAGTGTTTTGCTCTCTGTGTGCTGCTGTTGTTTTGGGTTTCCTATAACAATAAAAGAAAATGTAATAAACTTTCCAGAAGCAGAAAAATTGTTTTATTGTATTGATATGTATTTGGCTTACATTGCCCTGTATTGTTCTGTATTTGTGTTTGCTACTGCATTTCCATGTGTTGCTCTGTATGTAAATTGGACTTTTACCTGTGTGTATATGCACTGTATTTGTACTTGTGTTTGTATACAACATTTCCACATGTTTTACTGAAGTGTAAATAAATACATTCACTGAATAAAGATACCCTCTTCCTTCCCCCCCTTTGGCTGCTGTCCTACTTTGGTGTGGTTTAGTTATTTTTTCACTGTATTTCTTGCTTTGCTACTCAGCTTTACTTTTCAGTCTATTCCTCTTTACTTTTTCTAACTTTGTTTCTGTTGCTCTATTTCTCTGTCACTCTATTTCTCTTTCTAATTTTCTTTTTCTCTTCCACACTAATTCTCTTTTAAACTTGATTTCTTTTCCTTTCAAAACCTATTTTTCTCTATTCCTTTTTCTCTCTAAATCTATTTTCTTTCTCTACTCTTGGTTTTCGCTCTAACTTTATTTCTGCCTTTCTTTCTTTCTGAATTTCTAGAGACTTTCTATCTTTCTAAATATCTTTCTAACTTTTGAAAGTTCTTTCTACCTTAGTTCGTTTCAACCTTTGTTGGTTTCTACCCTTCTACTTTTTTGAACTTTCTGCCTTTCTAACTTTCTAAATTTATTTGTTTCTACCTTTCTACCTTTGTTTCAACCCTTCTTTCTTACTTTCTTTGTTTCTTACTTTCCACATTTCTAAATTTCTCCCTTTCTAAATTTGTTTTTCTTACTTTCTAACTTTCTGCCTTATTTTGTTGCTAAGTTTGTACCTTTCTAAATTTGTTTATTTCTTATAGTCTTCCTCTCTTTGTTTTTTTCTAGTTTTTACCTCTCTTTCCGTGTTTCTAACTTTCTACCATTCGAACTTTGTTTCTTCCTAACTTTTTAGTAGTTTAACTTTCTCCATTTCTATCTTTATTTCTACCTTTCTACATTTCTATCAGTCTAAATTTTTTTTGGTTCTTTCTTTGTTTTTCTAAATTTTTACCTTTCTAAATCTGTTTATTTCTTATTTTCTTCCTAACTTTGTTGGTGTCTGCCTGCCTAACTTACTACCTTTCTATCTTGATTTGTTTCAAAGCTTCTACCTTTCTGCCTTTGTTCTTTTCTAACTTTGTTTCTATTTGTCTTTTTAAGTTTCTACCTTTCTAAATTTTTTTTGTATCTAACTTTCAGCCTTTCTAATGTTGTTCTTTTCTAATTTAGTTTGTTTCTATCTTTCTGCCTTTCTAACTTTGTTTGCTTCTACCTTTCTAAATTTTTTGGTTCTTACTTTTTACCTTTATAAATCCTTACCTTTCTAAATTTGTTTGTTTCTTATTTTCTTCCTTTCTAACTTTGTTGGTTTCTAAATTTCCACCTTTCTAATTTTCTATCTTTCTAACTTTGTTTCTGTCTTGGGGTGACCGTATGATGTGTATCCCATATCGCTGCCTATGCCCAGAAATTAATTTTTGTGCCTTTCTATGCCTCTAAACTGAGCCTGAGAGGGGGAAGGAAAAAACTGAGTGAAACTTTTTCAAAGCAGTTTGCAGCTTGTTCAAGGTCACACAGAGAGAGCATTTTTTTCCAGCTGCGGGAAGGGAGGGAGGAGGCACTGGGTTTGCTGTTTTTCCAGTCAGCTTTTGGCCAGTGGTTCAGCTTCTTTTTCTCTAGAGAGAGACTGAGAGTTGAATTTTTTTTTCCTTCCCTCGAATTTCAGATTTTCTCCCTCTGCCACTGGACTGCTACAATATTAGAACATATCAGGAGGACTCTCCACTGAGTGCAGAGGGCCTGGCCCAAGCCCCAGCTCTGAGGAGACCAAAGGGAGGACTCTAACACTTTGCCAGCTTTTTCTCCACAGTGAGAGATTTTATTATTTAGCATTATTTTCCTTTTCCCATGTGTTTGTTAAATAAATAGTTTTATCTCCTTCACTTTCCTTCAAGGAAAATTTTTTTTTTCCTGAACCTGGGGGGAGGGGGGTGGTGGTAGTGCCTTCTCTCAGAGGATATATTTCTAAATTTGGCCAAACCAGAACAATTTCTAACTTTCTGCCTTTCTAATTTTGTTTGTTTCTAACTTTCTGCCTTTCTAACGTTGTTCTTTTCTAATTTAGTTTGTTTCTATCTTTCTAACTTCGCTTCTGCATTTCTAACTTTGCTTCTTCCTAAATTTTTAATACTCTCGCTTTCTGTATTTCTAACTTTATTTCTAGCTTTCTATATTTATTTGGTTCTTACTTTCTACCTTTCTAAATTCGATTATTTCTTATTTTCTTCCTTTCTAACTTTGTTGGTTTCTGCCCTTCTAACTTTCTGCCTTTGTCATGGGTTAACATAACTCCAGAAGTGATTCTTTTGCAAAGATGTGCTTACAGCTTCCCCTATGACCTGACAGAACCTATCAAACTGCCTAGTTTGAATATTGACAACTTTTTAAGCCACTTAAAAATTTTGACTGCCTCTATAGTCCACATTTAAGAATGGACAAACCCTGGGGAAGCTCTCTCTTGCCTCTGGTCTTGGGGCAGGTACTGGGCTGGGCCAGGACACAGCCATCCTGGAGCTGTGCTGCCCTGTTCTGCCCATGGCCCTCCCCCCCCAGGCCTTTTACGTGCAGACAGCATGGCCTGTCTCTACAGCCCCTCTCCAGTGCGGCCGAAGATTCAGCTGAAGCTGCCCGGCAAAGATCACGTGATGAACAGCGATAAGCAAATTCGAGCTGCAAGACCCTGGTGAGATTAACCCTTTTAGTGGTGTAAGTTTCCTCCAGAACAGATGAAGCCTGCAGACATTAAGTAAAGAAAGAAGAGCTGAAATCCTGAGGGAGGAGAAAGAGGAGATGCTCAAAAGCTGAAATTCTGTTGTAAACCCATGGTGGTGATCGACTATGATATATCAGAGTACCCGTTGTAATTTCACGAAAGCATGGGGGATGGAGCGTTCAAACTGTACTTGTGAGCAAAAGTACTTGCACTAAAATAAGCGGATGCTGAAGCAGCCATAATTTGATGAGAAGTTTGAACAGGGAGAGATGGAAGTGACAAGGACTCTTGCTCCAACTGGAAGGGGAAGACCTCTGTTCCTAGAGATGAAGATGGTGGGGACCCTTTTTGCTTCTGGGGGAGGGCCTCTATTCCTAGAGATGAAGATGCTCCCAGAGATGGGTGAAGAGAACCTTTGTTTTTGGACAGCTCAACCTTACAATGGTACTCCAGTAGCTCAAGATTGGACCCTTGAAAGCAGTTGTGGGGAAAGGTGCAAGTTGCGGGAAGGGCCTCTCACATGCGAGCAGAGAACCAACCCGGGCGGCCGTCTCGTTGTGACGTTGAAGCCATGAAGAGAACTTCTTGTGGTGATGTCTCCATAGCATGATCAAGACACACTCCTCTCCCTAAGTGAACGGAACAAAGTTATTATGGAAGTGGTAAACTCACTGAAAATCTCAAGAGTTGTGTTTTTACATTGTCAGTGGGAGAAGAAAGAAAGATGGGGGGAGGAGAAGTGTTCTGAAGGTGTGGTCTGGTTTTTTTTTTTCCTTTCTTTTAGGTCTGTTAATAAACTTCTTTATGTTATTTCAAGTTTTGTGCCTGCTTTGTTTTCTCCTAATTCTTATCTTACAGAAGGTAAATAAGTAAGTAATGACTATTTTGGACCAAGCCCCTACACCTCTCTAACTTTCTACTCTTCTTTCTGCCTCTCTAAATTTCTGCCGTCTAACTTTCTACCTTTCTATCTTGATTTGTTTCTGTCTACCTTTCTGCCGTTGTTCTTTTCTTTGTTTGTTCCTATTTTTCTACCTTTCTAACTCTGTTTCTTACTTTCCAAATTTCTAATTTTCTACCTTTCCAACTTTGTTCATTGCTAACTTTTTACTACTCTAAATTTCTATATTTCTAACTTTATTTCTACCTTTCTGAATTTATTTGGTTCTTACTTTCTACCTTTCTAAAATCTTACCTTTCTAAATTGGTTCATTTCTTCCTTCCTTCCTAAGTTGCTTTGTTTCTGCCCTTTTAACTTTCTGCCCCTCTAACGTTTTACTTCTCTAACTTTCTGCCCTTCTAACTTTCTTCCTTTCTATCTTGATTTGTTTCTAACCTTCTACATTTCTGCATTTGTTCTTTTCTAACTTTGTTTCTATTTTTCTACGTTTCTACTTTTCTGACTTTGTTGGTTTCTGCCCTTCTGACTTTCTGCCTCTCTAACTTTTAACTCCTCTAACTTCCTGCCGCTCTAACTTTTTACTCTTCTTTCTGCCTCTCTAAATTTCTTCCTCCCTAACTTTATGCCCTTCTGACTTTCTACCTTTCTATCTTGATTTGTTTCTAACTGTATACCTTTCTGTCTTTGTTCTTTTCTAACTTTGTTTCTATTTTTCTACCTTTTACACTTTGTTTCTTCCTAAATGTTTACTACTCATATTTTCTACATTTCTAACTTTATTTCTACCTTTCTACCTCTTCAGCTTTCTAAATTTTTTTGGTAATTACTTTCTACCTTTCTAAATTCTTACCTTTCTAAATTTCTTCATTTCTTATTTTCTTCCTTCCTTCCTAACTTGGTTTGTTTCTGCCCTTCTAACTTTCTGCCCTCCTAACTTTTCTACTTTTCTTTCTTGATTTGTTTCTAACCTTCTGCCTTTCTGCCTTTGTTCTTTTCTAACTTTGTTCGTTTCTATTTTTCTACCTTTCTGACTTGTTGGTTTCTAACTTTCCTCATATCTAAGTTTCTACCTTTCCAACTTTGATTCTTGCTAACTTCTTACTACTCTAAATTTATATATTTTTAACTTTATGTCTATCTTTCTACCTTTCTAGCTTTATAAACTTTTTCGGTTCTTACTTTTTACCTTTCTAAATTCTTACCTTTCTAAATTGGTTCATTTCTTACTTTCTTTCTTCCTAACTTTGTTTGTTTCTGCCCCTCTAACTTTCTTCCTTTCTATCTTGATTTGTTTCTAACCTTCGACCTTTCTGCCTTTGTTCTTTTCTAACTTTGTTGGTTTCTGACTTTCCACCTTTTAACTGTCTACCTTTCTACCTGACGAAAATTTTTTGGTTCTAACTTTGTACCTTTCTAAATTTTTACTTTTCTAAATTCTTTTATTTCTTATTTTCTTCCTTTCTAACTTTGTTGGTTTGTGCTTTTCTGCCTCTCTTACTTTCTGCCCTTCTCACCTTCTACCTTTCTGTCTTGGTTTTTTCCTACCCTTCCACCTTTCTACCTTTGTTCTTTTCTAACTTTGTTTCTATTTTGCACCCTTTCTAACTTTGTTGATTTCTAACTTTCCACCTTTTAACTTTCTACCTTTTTACCTTTCAGAATTTTTTTGGTTCTTACTTTGTACCTTTCTAAATTTTTACTTTCCTAAATTTATTTCTTATTTTCTTTCTTTCTAACTTTGTTGCTTTGTGCCTTTCTGCCCTTTTAACTTTCTGCCCATCTAATGTTCAACTTTTCTTTCTTGATTTGTTTCTAACCTTCTACTTTTCTCCCTTTGTTCTATTCTAACTTCGTTTGTTTCTATTTTTCTACCTTTCTAACTTTGTTTCTAACTTTTTGTCTTTCTAAGTTTTTACCTTTCTAATTTAGTTTGTTTCTATCTTTCTACCTTTCTAACTTGGTTTGTTTCTAAATTTTTACATTTCTAAGCTTGTTTCTTCCTAACTTGTTACTACTCTTAATTTTTGACATTTCTTACTTTGTTTCTTCCTTTTTACTACTCTAACTTTCTAGATTTCTAACGTTTTTTCTGCCTTTCCAAATTTTTTGGGTTCTTACTTTCTACCTTCCTAAATTCTTACCTTCCTAAATTTGTTTATTTCTTATTTTGTTCCTTTCTCCCTCTCTAACTTTCAACACATCTAACTTTCTACCTTTCTAATGTTTTATCTATTTTTCTAAATGTTTTTGGTTCTCCTTTGTACCTTTCTAAATTAGTTTATTATTTTCTTCCTTTCTAACTTTGTTGGTTTTTGCCTCTCCTACTTTCTGCCTCTCCGACTTTCTGGACTTCTAACTTTGGTGATTTTTACTTTCCACCTTTCTAACTTAGTTTGTTTCCAACTTTCTACTTTCCTAAAGTTGTTCTATTCTAATTTAGTTTGTTTCGATCTTTCTACCTCTCTAGCTTACTACCTTTAAAAATTTGTTTGCTTCCAAGTTTTGACCTTTCTAACTTTGTTTCTTCCGAACTTTTTACTACTCCAACCTTCTACATTTCTAACTTTCTTTCTACCTTTCTAAATTAGTTTCTTTCTTGTTGTTTCTAGCACTAGGGAAGGAGATCTCCAAGGGGGTTGGAGAGGTTGGGGGCAGAGAAGCCCACGAAAGGGGAAAGCTTAAACTTTTCCCCTGCAAACTGTGGAAAGGAGGGGACGCCCTCCGTGGAGTCCACAAGAGCCCAGAGGCTGCACCTTACGCAGCCACAGGAGCGGCTCAGAGGTTGGTTTGTTGGGACGTCGGGAAGCTGTGGGTTTGAATCCTGTTGAGACCAGATCTTTGTGCGCACACATTTACTGTTTGCTTAAACTAGTTGCTTTTTAGTATTTTACAGTGCTGTTTTGAAGGTTTTGTGTAGTAAGCTAAATAAACTGTCCGGGAAGTCGAAATTCCAAGGCCGGATTGCAGGCTGAATTCTGGAGTTAAAAGCTTTCCTCTGGCAGAGTTTTTCTGTCTGTGAGCAAACATGGGTGGTGTTTTTTCAGATGAAAATGAAAAAATGCCTCCTAACAGCCCATTGGAATTGATAATAAAACACTGGAAATTGCTGACAGGACGAAAAACTACTTTGGACACCCGAGAATTGATCAGAGTGTCCACACGGGTTTGGCTGTCTTTAAAATTAAGTCAAGGAAATTTGCCTCGTTATGGGAGTTTGGAAAGCAACATCATTACTGACCTGATAGTAGAACTGATATCATTACGTAGGTTTGATGACCTAAGATATGCAGAACTTTTTACTATGTATCTGAAGAAAAAGCATATGTAGTAGACAAAAGTAATATGGAAATGACTTTGAGGAGGAGAAAGGGAAAGAAAAAGCTACAACAAGCCAGCTCGTATACGAATACGGACAGAGAAATAGATATGACAGATATCAATATGGTGGGCCCAGCTTTGCGCTGGGGGGGGGGGGGGGGGGGGAAAACACCCCCCCCTGTTCAACCACGGGGGAAGCCTGCACAGGTGGGGGCGGGGGCGGGAGGTGGAGGCGCAGTGGCTCCACTGCCACGGCCTCCACTGCTGTCCGAGTGGGGTCAGGCGAGGGAGTGAGCGGCCTGCTCCAAGCCAGAGGAGCGGCACGGAGCCTCCCCCCACAGACTCGTCAGGGGCGGAGGGCGGGCACAGAGGTGGGAGAGATGCGGGTATGCCACCGCCCCAGAGGCGGAGAAAGTGCACACTGGCCACCGCCCCCTGATTTTTACAGAGGCAGAGAAGGGGAAGGGGGAAGGGGCAGGCTGGCCACCTTTCCCCAAATACCCCGAACGTGGAAGTGAAGGCAGAAATGGACACGGGCAATTGCGGCGGCATTCCCGGGTACGGAGATCCGCAAGTTTCCGAGCCAGAGATAGGAGGAGCCGCTCGCTCTCCCCACCCTGCAGCGCGGCCAATGTTAAAGCTGAGGGCAGATGGGATGGCCCCGACCCAGGCGCCTCTTGCGGAGCTAGGGACGGGAGAAGCTGCTTGCAGCCCCTGCCTCCCTACCCCTCCACTGCCGCAAAAAACAAGACAGTTCATGATCAACGTTCGTCTGGAACAATCTTTAAAACCAATGAAGCAATTACAATCAAAAGCAAATGGGATGATTCTGATACAGATGGTTCTCACGGGGAGGGTGGTAGAAGAAGGAGCAGGATAGCCCGAGAAGCTATGAAAGCAGTCAGTCCCATCGCTAAACACACAAGGTCCACAGCAGATAAAGGGGGGGAGGAAGAACTTGCATTAGAAGCACCTCTGAGACAGGCTGTTGGAAATCAAGGAGCGATTTATATGAAGACACTGTTTTCCCTCGGAGAATTACAGCAGTGGAAAAACTCAATTGGGAAGTACAGGGACAACCCAGAGAGAGTAGTGTAGAAATGGCCATAAAATCCCAAAACCCAGATTGGGGTGATCGAAATGTTATGCTAGATGAATTATTGGCTAAAACAGAGAGAGAAATGGTCAACAAGGCTGCTATATCTGCTATAGAAACTCAAATTGGAACTAGGAGTCTCCAAGGGTCAGTTAACGATATCCATCCCCTAGCAAACCTTGGCTGGGATCCTAATGTCCCAGAACAGATGGAAAAGCTGAAGCGATACCAAAAATGGGTGGTTGTTGGTTTAAAATGTGCCGTTCCTAAAGCAGTGAATTGGGCTAGGTTATATGAGATCAAACAAAATCCAAATGAGAACCCCACAGAGTTTCTAAATAGGCTTAAAGAGGCTGCACAAAAATACACTACCTTAGACCCTGACTCACCTGAGCAGCAGATCCACCTGGCCTACCTGTTTATAGGTCAATCAGCTAATGACATAAAGAAAAAGCTGCAAAAGATAGATGGGCCACCGGACATAAGTAAATTGTTGAGTGTAGCCTGGAAGGTATACCAGAACAGAGACTTAGCAGACAAAGAGAAACATAATAAACCCCACCACAAGAAGTATGATAAGGGACAGTCATCTGACACATCAAAAAGGGGTCCCCCTTTTCCCCTAGCTGAGGGCCAATGCGCAATTTGCAAAAAGCGGGGGCACTGGAAAAATGAGTGTCCATCATGAGCAGAAAAGAAGCCCCCAGTTCCAGAACTAACTGTAAATACGGACCGACAGGGACCGAAGGTAACTACCCCAGCAGAACCTTCGGTTGTAGCTAAGCTGGGGAATGATGATGTTGAATTTCTGGTTCATACAGGGGCAACGTATTCTGTGTTAAACACTTTAAAAGGTAAACTGAGTCAAGACACTGTGGGTGTGATCAGAACTATAGGGGTAAGTGAAACAAGGCCTTTTCTCCAACCTTTAAAATTTAAATTGGGAAAACAGTGGGTCACTCACCAGTTCCTGTATATGCCAAATTCCCCAATGCCATTATTGGGCAGAGATTTATTGGAAAAATTGGAAGCAGAAATTAAGTTTTCCAAGGAGGGGGGAGTGAAAGTTATAATCCCAGAATCTAAAACTATCGAAGTAGCCACTATACTTGTACAGGAATGCCATGGAAAAATTCCCAAAGAAGTTGAAGAGGCTGTCATTCAAATAGCGTGGGCCAATGATTCTCCTGGGAAATCCAAAAAAGCTGAACCTGTGAGTATCACTCTCAAAGCAGGGGCTCCACCAGTAAGGCAAAGACAATATCCTCTGAAATTAGAAGCTTGCAAGGGATTAGTATCTGTGATTGAAAAGTTTCTCAAATTTGGGTTGTTAGTAGAGTGTGAATCCAGCTACAACACACCAATCTTGCCAGTAAAGAAAGCTGATGGTAAAAGCTACAGGTTGCTACAGGATTTGAGGGAAATAGACAAGATGACAGAGGACGTACACCCAGTGGTAGCGAATCCTTACACACTTTCGACAACACTAACAAATGAATTAGGGTGGTTCACTGTTTTAGATCTCAAGGATGCCTTTTTCTGCATTCCTGTGCATAAGAATAGCCAAGAACTCTTCGCTTTTGAGTGGGAGAATCCTGAAACAGGGAGAAAGACCCAGCTCACCTGGACAGTTTTACCACAAGGATTCGAAAACAGCCCGACCATATTTGGAAACCAGCTGTCAAAGGAGCTTGAGGACTGGAGGAAACAAGAACCAGGGGGAGCGGTTCTCCAGTACGTCAATGACATCTTGATAGCGGCCAAGACACTAGATGACTGCATCGAGCTCACTGTAAGTCTGTTGAACTTTTTGGCCAAAGTGGGTATCGGGTCTTGAAAGAGAAGGCACAGGTTGCCAGAGAAACTGTAGTATACCTGGGCCTGGAAATTTTCCATGGACATCAACAACTCAGCAGAGAACGGAAGGAAGCCATCTGTCGACTTCCAGAGCCCCATACCATAAGGGAGATGCAGGCCTTCCTGGGGATGGTAGGTTGGAGTCGCCTGTGGATATCAAACTACGGTATATTGGTGAGACTTTTATATGAGGTCCTTAAAGCAGCTGAAAAAGGGACAATCATGTGGACAGAGAATGCCAGGGCTGCATTTAAACAGCTGAAATGTTCCTTGATGTCAGCCCCATCTCTGGGGCTGCCGGACTTGACTAAACCTTTTGAACTTTTTACACATGAGCGACTGAATGTTGCTCTGGGGGTACTGGCACAGCACCTTGGAGACCGGCAAAGAGCTGTGGCCTATTTTTCAAAACAACCGGACAATGTAGCCCAGGGTTGGCCAGGATGCTTGAAAGCTGTGGCAGAAACAGTCCTTCTGATACAGGAGGCCTGTAAATTCACCCTTGGGCAGCACATTGTCATGTATGTACCCCATGCAGTGATAAATGTGCTGGAGCAAAAGAGGGGGACACTGGCTCTCCCCTAGCAGGATGCTCAAATACCAGTCTGTGTTATTAGAACGGGATGATGTTACTCTAAAGACAACTTCTGTGGTAAACCCTGCGATATTTTTATCATCCACATTACTTGACAGCGTGCCTGAGCATGATTGTTTGCAGACAATAGAGGAGACTTATTCCAGCAGACCAGACCTGAAAGACGTTCCTTTGAAGGATCCAGACTGGGAATCGTACACTGATGGGAGCAGCTTCATGAAAAAGGGTAGGAGGATGACCGGTTACGCCGTAACCACCTCAGAGAAAATCATTGAGGCAAAAGCCTTGCCCCCAGATGTATCATCAGAGAAAGCTGAACTCATTGCACTAACAAGAGCTCTAGAACTGAGCGAGGGGAGGAAGGTGAACATATGGACCGATTCCAAATATGCCTTCAGTGTTGTTCTTGCCCACGGAGCTATTTGGAAGGAACGTGGCCTGCTGACTGCTCAAGGTAATGAGGTTAAGCACGCTAAACAGATTCTTGCACTTTTACAGAGCTTTTGGAAGCCTACAGAAATGGCCATCGTGCATCGCAAGGGTCATCAAAAAGGGAAAACGGCCCCCAAACTGGGAAATCATTTTGCTGACGAAACAGCCAGGGGGATTGCGGAAAAAGGCATTTTTGCAGTGGTACCACAGAAAGAGATAGATTTGTCATCACTTACCCCAAAATACGATCAGAGGGATCACAAATTAATTAAGTTGCTTAAGGCTGAAATCAAAGAAGGTGGGTGGGCTGTTACCCCGGTAGGACAAGTCGTAGTTCCACCCCTGATCCTTCGGGAAATAGCCCAATGAGAGCATGAAAGTACCTATTGGGGAACAGAAAATCATTTAAAACATTTGAGGAAAGTAGCAATAGGGAGAGGGATGACTGATATTGTACAATCTGTAATGAGCAAGTGTGAAACCTGCTGTAAAAACAACCCTAGCACAAGCAAGAGAGTTATGTTAGGAGTGACAGAAACAGGAGATCTCCTGGGAGATTATTGGCAAATAGATTTTGCTGAGATGCCACACAAAGAGGGATGCAGGTATATACTGGTACCGGTTGACACCTTCAGTGAATGGCCTGAGGCGTTCCCCTGTCACACTAACACAGCAAAAGAAGTAGTGAAAGCTTTGCTCAATCATATAATACCAAGATTTGGGGTTCCTTTGGGAATGTCATCAGATAGGGGACCACATTTTGTTGCAACAGTGGTTGGGGAAGTTAGCAGGATTCTGGGACTTACCTGGGACCTGCACACACCATACAGGCCCCGGGCAAGTGGCAAAATTGAACGCATGAACGGGCCCCTCAAAACCCAGATTCGCAAGATTTGTCAAGAGACATCCATAACGTGGGTTCAAGCCCTGCCTATAGCCTTGCTGAGAGTCCACATACAGCCAAGGAGAAGGGACAACATCAGTCCCTATGAAATATTACATGGCAGGCCATACCAGGTTCCACATATCCCAGGGGAAATTCATATGAGAGGTAAAAATGATTTGCAGAAATATTTAATGGCTCTGAGTTCCACTTTGCAGAAGCTCTAGAGATTCATCATGTTATCCAAACCAATAGGATTGGACACACCTGCTCATCCATTCCAGCCTGGAGACCGGGTCTACATCAAGCAGTGGGACAGCGACCCCCTTGCAAGCCAAGTGGAAGGGACCGTTCCAAGTTTTGCTGCGGTCAAGGTTGCTGGCAAGGGACCGTGGATTCACTACTCCAGGGTGAAGCAAGCTTCTGCTCCTGAAATCACCAAGAAGACAGAGACTGATACAAATCAGAAAGATGCAGTTTAAACTGTTTTTTACGTGTTTGCTGTTTGCCCAACTGGTAACCATGGTTCAGGGTTCACCCCATGATTTGCGTAAGACTGCGGTCCAAAATGCGTCCAAAATTCTTAACAAGAGCGATTGCTGGATCTGTACTCAGTTACCACCCCTAGATGGGAGGGGTCACTGGCCATCGATTGGCATTTTAATGGAAGAGACCAGCACTGAAACGTGAGAACCAATTAATAGCACCCTTCTGCCTCCCATACCCCTGAGTGGCCTGGTAGAGCGTGCAAACGATAAAGTTCCTTGTGCAATTGTAAATGCCACGGGAAAAGCCGTTCTTCCTTCATATTGTCATCAGACCCATTTCAGGGAAATAATAGACCCAAGAATTACAGCAAAGATGAAATTGACAGGGTGGAGACCGCCTCAGCCATTTGGGACGGGGTTGTATTGGATATGTGGTGATAAGGCCTGGAAAGTTATGCCCGTGAACAAAGACCAGGCTTGTGCCATTGGGGCTATGGTCCCAAATATAACAATATTTGACCATCTTGAAAAACCAAACGAGAGGAGAAAAAGATCTCTTAATCCCCTCATTGAACGTCCCACACGTTTCCATAGCATAATCAGAGCCCTTATACCCACTTACGTAGTAGTTGAACTAGAGAGAGCAATTGTAAACATCTTGGCTGTCATTGAACGTAATGAGCAGCATACTGCAGATGCAATTTCAGCCTTACAAGAAGTTGACGGTCTGTCCCGTGCAGTTACGCAAAACAGGATAGCTCTCAATTTCATACTTGCCGCACAAGGAGGTGTATGTGCTACTGTCAATACCGCCTGTTGTTCTTATGTGGACCAAAATGGAAGAATTAAGAAAGATTTGGATGAAATTTGGAAGAGAACTCAAATTCTACATGAAGTAGCTTCAAGAAATAACACCTTAAAATTTGATCCTATTTCTGATACCCTCACCTCATCGTTACCAAACTGGGCCTGGGTAAAAGAAACATTCATAACAGCTGCAATTGTAGTTATTATCTGTGTAATTGCCTGTGGAGCAGCCAGATGTGTAAACCAGTTCTGTGGCTAAAAAATAGAGTAGAGTAGAGACTAGACAAGGTAGAGTTTTGTTAGTCTCTAAAAGGGGGGAAATGATGCCATGATGATTTTTTGCCTTTTCTTTTATACCCCTGTTATACCTTTTTTGCAACTTCTGTATTCTTAGTGCTTTTTGCCGACATTCTTGCACTTGTTTGTCAAGCCAAGAGACTAAACATTTTAGAAGCTTCGTAGCTAGGGATCAGCGTGCCCCAGACCCCAAGGTCCTCTCCAGAACACATCCTGTAAACCAAGATAGAACCATCCAGGGGAAGGCTCCTTGGAGAGGGGGTCTCACTCAAGCCTCTCATTGGGGAATCTTTGATAGATATGCTAATTAGTAAAACCTATCATGTTATACTAGATCTTTTGGGGTGTGCAATTTGCGGGGTGCATTTCGGTGCATAGGACCAGGACACGTGCACCTAAGGGTCCTTAAAATAAATACCAAGGTAAAATCCCTTTTCCCCTTCTAACTGTGCATGACTTTTGATTTTAAGACCAAGAAAAGGCTACCAAGGGGCAGCACCTGAGCAGGTGGGGGAGCGTGTGAGCTCCCTTTCATCTCGTCAGTCCCTCTCCAGAGCCCCCAGTCCCTCCCCAGTGCCCCTAGAAAAGAGAGGGGTTATTAGGAGAAAAGGAGCTTAAATTGAAGCAATCAACTTCCTTTTCCATAATCGTCTTGGTTAAAATTGTGGGGGAATCCGCTTCCCCTGTGGGTTTAATTGTCTAAGTTGAAGGAAATCCTGCATTTTCCATGCCATCAGGGGTATAAATTCACAGGGAACCCCCATTGTCCATTATTTTCCAGTTCAAAGGGAAGGGGAAAACCTTGACAATGCTATTTGATGTGTTTGAATTAAGAGTAGTACCCCCATTTTCATCATCCTAAGGTTTAAAGTGAGGGGGAAGCTGAGTTGTTCCTCCTTTCTAAGGGTTTGAATTGAGGAAAAATCCCCCTTTTTCCAGCACCAGAGAGATTTAAAGTGAGGAAAACCTCCCTTTTCCCCCTAGTTATGGGGATTAAATTGGAGAGGAGAAGCCATTTATTTGCCATTGTATCGGTTCAAGTGGAGGCAACTCCCACCCATTCCCTGATTGTAAGGAGCTCAATTGTAGGAAGCTCTCCCTTTTTGAGCATTTTTAGGATTTAAATCTGCATTTCAGGGCGCTCCTACCCGAGCTCCAGTACCGAACGTCATACAGGAGCGAGCGCAGTATGGACGTAACCCTAATTGGCACGTAGGAGTGTACAAATTTTAATTATTTTTATTTATAATGTATACAGCCCTAATTAGAGGTCCCAAGGAGAGTTACATCTTTCATACAATTACTATTCTTCTCCACCCTACTTAGTCACAAGTGGAGTACTACTCAGTAATCACTAAGGAATAATTATGCAAGTTAACAATAAATTACCTAGCTGTGCTACCAAAACACAAAGTTTTATTTCTTACCGGTTGTCTGCCCTTTCGCTTGATGTAAAAGCAAAAAAAGAAAGCATCGTTATTTCCCTGAAGAGTTGTCTTCTCTATTGAGGCCTTTACTCATCTCAAGTTTAAGTCGGAGGAGCCAAACAGTGGCAACCCCTATGAAGGCTTTTATACCTTGCAGTATATGGCCCCTCCCTTTTCCCAGGCATCATGGGAATGAGAGGCGGGCCCAGCAAGGGGTATATTAACCCCAGCCTTTTACAAGGAGCTTCATTCTCTCTCTAGGATTGAATGGGATGAGAGCTCTTCTCTTATTTCAATGAAGGGAATTTTTCTGCTTATGTCAGCTTGTTTTCAGCAGGTTCTTTTGGCATCTAATGCAACAGAGGCTTCGAAGATACCATTGAGCACAGGGAGTATTTAAGTTTACTCTTTTGGGTTGTGTGTCTTGGGGCAGTAAGGTGCTTTTGTAATTTCTGGTTTTGCTCTGCTTTGTTTTTCTTAAGAGCAGTGCAACTTCCTGCAATTTCAGGTTGTGTCGAGTATGACACTTCAAGTTTTTTTAGCAAACTCATTGTATTTCAAAAGGGATCTGCCCCATGTCAAAGACTATGCCTGAGATCAAGGCTACCGATAGGTAAGTTGAGGATTGTGATCGGGAGAGGTAGGGTGAGCAGGGTATTGAGTTAGGAGTTACCATGGGTGGGGGTTTGAAGGCAGCACGGTGGGAAACAGTGTCCATGCAGGATCCCCTTAAGGCTTTTCCAACAGCAGCATTTACGTGTCTTACAGCATGCAAGCACATACACTTTGCGTACAGAAATACCAAGTGACTTTGCGGCTGATGCAGGTGCCTATCATAATAGCAGCCACAGCCTTAGACTAGGGATGAAGCCAGAGTCTTGAGGATCTAGGAGCACTTAGCAATTGAGCAGCTGCCTTGTTGGGATTTGGCCCATCCGCCACAGAACTCATCCTTTGATTTTGGTTTTCTTTATTGTAATTGACTAAGAGGCTAACCAGCGATCACGGGGCCTTCCAGGAAGGCCGGGACGGACTCATTTCGCATCTGACGTGGATGCATGTCGCCGATCACGTGAAAGATGAGTCAGGGGCCGTGGCCCGGAGATGGGATGATAGCAGAGTAGCGGGTTGGAAATTCCTGGGAGACATTTAAAAATTAGTAGAGGAGAAAGGGATGGTCTTTAAGGGGCTTCTTGGGACAGCTGAAGGGTGTGGCTTTACTTCCAATTGCAACCGTAGGGTGTGCAGCGCAGAGCAGTTCCAGTCTATCTTGTGTTGTCTAGCGTGCATTTGGGATAGCTTGGATAAGATATCTCTGCCTTTTCCCCTCGAGGGCCTTATCGCAAGCGTTGGCCACTATCTCTAGGTTCTCGAACGTTTGCGCTTCTCAGCACAATGCTGATATAGTTTATTCTTTTACCGGCGGGCTCGGCCGCGTCTTGGAATCGCATCTCGGAAGTGTGGAGTCTGATCTCTTTTGAGGCCTTGTTCCTGGCTGTATTGCTATCCATCCTTTCCAGCCATGAGCTGTAACCTCCTGGGGCTTGTAAGATTGTAAGGATATGGGGAGCATTCTGAATGTAGCATTGTCTCACAGCCATCTTGATCATTGTGACTGACAGTTCGTATAACAGGTCACTGTTACAGTCTTTTCTTCTGTTCCTTAGAGCCTCCTCCGTCCACTGTGGCCATATGATCGGTCATCTCTTTTGGCATCATCTTGGTCCTCGTTGTCATTCTTCTCCCTGAGAGCTTTTTTTCTCATCCTCGTGTCACACTGTTTGTAGCATAATGTGTCTTTTGAGTTTGTGTCTAGCCTGGAACTGCTCTGCCCTGTGGAATAGATTGGGGGATGGGTGGAGTAGAAAGAAGACTTTACAGGAAACATTTTGCTTTGCTCAGCCGCCCAAGCCACACCTCGGACGGAGCGACCGCAGCCGGACCACATGGGGTTCGGCGGGAGCGGTACAGTGACGTCTCACAGTTTTCTAGGCATTTGTCATAGTGCACGCTGTTGTTGGATCTTAGGCGATTTGCTTTGAGTAATGAGAACTTGGGAAGGGTTAAACTTTCCCTGTGTGTCTAAGGGACGTTGACAAATAGCTTTTTTGCAGAGGTATAGACTGTAAACCCGATAGAAATGGAGGAGGCCGGAGGAGCACGGCGATGAGGTGGGTCGGCACCGGACGTCCAAGCGAAGGCCCGGTTTTCGGCTCTATGTTCACCTCATCATTCGGTCTTCATTTCATTTTGAAGATGCGAAGTGCTCGGCACGGCCGGGTGTCAGCACCAGGGAGACCGTGAGCCAGCTGAGTACCGGTGACTGAGATCAGTATTGATTCCAGCTCAGAACTAGATGCTACTGGAGTTGGTGTGTTAGCCATAAAACTACAAGCATCCTTTGTGTTTTTTTGCATTTTACAGGTGGTCTGCAGCCTTCAAACCACTAGTCTAATATGACAGAGACTCTTGTGGCAAGAAGTCACGGTCAAGTGGTTTCTGATGGAATCTATTGTGGCAACGCCATGCTTTCAGACCATGCATGGGTACGTGCCTTTACTTTTTCCTTTGCCCCTTCTTTCCCGAGAAGGTCGCTTGTGGTTCAGCCCTTCAGGGGAGGCAGAAACGGTGGCTATGTTACAGCATTGTTCTTTGTCTTTATTTTTAGGAAGTAAATCCAGATAGCAACAGTCAAGGTCAAGACAGCAGTGATGGGTGGAAAGAACCAGTTGTCATTGCTCGGTTGCCAAGTTCTGGTGAAGCTCTAAGAATCCGTTGTCATTTGTATGATTGAGGGGGTCCACTCGTATTATGCCGAAACCCGTTGCTGACCGGCTGACGGACCCGGCTCGGTGCCCTCGTGAGCCTTCCCCAAGTATCAATGGACTCTGAGACGAAACCATTACCTTTTACATTTGAAGGTGCTCTCCATGTTGCCTTTGGCAATGGCCGGTGGGGTGAGTCAGGGAGGGAGGGAGGAGCGAGGGTCCACTCAAGTTTCCACAACGCCACATCACCTTGTCCCCTCTCAACTCAGGTGTGCCCTGCGACAGCGGCGTCAGCCTCGAAGCGCGGCCGAAGCGTGTGGCCCGAGAACCCCTGCCGTCTTAGGAGACGGTGAGTACAGGAACCGTAGGGTTTTGGCCCACGTGCCACTAAGTTCAGGCCTTGAAGTTTAGTGTTTTTTTTTATCGCAGCCGCCCAAGAGACAACAGCCCGATGACGGCAGGAGCTTCCCAGATGGCAAGGAGGCCTTCTTTTGCGCCCGAGGAGGATTCGCAGCTTGGGCTTCAGAGAGATAAGTCGAGGGCTAAGACCCACAGAGGGGATGAAAGCGGGATCTTGGTTCGGGACTCACCAGGAGGGATTTTTGAGTCGGCTTTGGAGACGGGGATACCCAAGAAGGGGCCCCTTAGTCCCCATAAAGGGACAGTCTCACTTTTGATCACAGTGCTGAGGTGCACAAGGCAGAGCAGTCCCGGTGGGTGTCGTGTCGCTTGTCTATCGTGTGTTCTGTGTCTTTTGGGCATCTTGTGTCTTTTGCCTTAGCCCTTTGAGGTGCCTGCGGTCATTCTTGGTGAGAGTTTTCTCTCCTTGTTGCACCCCCTCGTTTGTCATATCCCGTGTCACGGCTGCCTGCACCTATTTGGCCCAGAGCTGCTCTGCACTGCTGCATAGACTGGTGTACAGGTGCAATAGGACAAAGCCCGGGGACTTGACATTTGTAATGTGGGGTGTAGTTTGGCCTCTCGGTGGTATTCCTGGTTGGGCACAGGATGGCTGGAGCTGTTAAGTTCTCATGCGACCCTTTGAACTTTTGTCATCGCTTTCTTTCAGAGGCAGATGGATTAACTCTGTGGCAGAGCGCCTCCATACCGGCTGAGGGGGTTCCTGCAGGAAGGTCAGTCGCCGTTTGTGTTTGCGGGGCAAGTGTGAATGGTGACTGTTACAGCCTAGTTCTCTGTTCTTATTTTTAGGAGGTAAAGCCAGATAGCAGCAGTCAATGTCAAGTGAGCGAGGTAAGCAGTGACGGGTGGAAATAAAAAGTTGTAATTGCTTGGGTGCCAAGTTCTGGTGAAGCTCTCAGCATCCATTGTCATTTGTGTGTTTTAGGCGGTCCACTCGTATTATGCCGAACCCCCTCACCGCCCAGCTGACATACCCGGCTCGCTGCCCTCGTGAGCCCTCCCAAAGTATCACTGGACTCTGAGAAGAAGCCGTTACTTTTTCCATTTGAAGGTGCTCTCTGTGTTGCCTTTCACAATGGCTGAGGAGGTGGAGTGAGTCAGGGAGGGACGGAGGAGCGAGGGTCCACTCAAGTTTCTGCAATGCTACATCACCTTGTCTCCTCTTAACTCGGGTGTACCCTGCGACGATGGCGTCTGCCTCGAAGCGTGGTCGAAGCATGCGGCCTGAGAACCCCTGCCGTCTTAGGAGACGGTGAGTACAGGAACCGTAGGGTTTTGGCCCATGTGCCACTAAGTTCAGGCCTTGAAGTTTAGTGTTTTTTTTTTTTATCACAGCCGCCCAAGAGACAACAGCCTGATGACGGCAGGAGCTTCCCCGGCGGCGAGGAGGCCTTCTTTTGCGCCCGAGGAGGATTCGCAGCCTGGGCTTCAGAGAGATAAGTTGAGGGCTTGTGACCCACAGAGGGGGTGACGGCAGGGTGTTGAGCTGGGACTCGCCAGGAGGGATTTTTGAGTCAGATTTGGAGACGGGGATACCCAAGAAGGGGCCCCTTAGGCCAACATAAAGGGAAAACCTTGATTTTGCTCTCAATGCCCAGGTGTGCCGGGCAGAGCAGTCCTGGTACATGTCACGTGTCTATTGTGTGTTCTGTCTTTTGTGCATCTCGTGTCACAGGTGTTTTGTCTTAGCCCTTTGAGCTGTTTATTGCAAACGCTGGGCATTATTCTTAGCATCTCTGCTCTTGGTGTTCCTCAGTGTGGTGCTGAT
>NW_024581039.1:784820-790211 GCF_017639235.1 Corvus kubaryi
GATTAAATCCATGGCAGAGCGCCCCACACCGGGTGAGCGGGTTCCCATGGGAAGGTCAGTCACCGTTTGTGTTTGTAGGGCAAGGGTAAATGGTGGCTATGTTACAGCCTAGTTCTCTGTCTTCATTTTTAGGAGGTAAAGCCACATCTCAGCAGTCAAGGTCAAGTGAGTGAGGTAAGCGGTGACCGGCAGAAAGAAAAAGTTGTTATTGGTTGGGTGCCAGGTTCTGGTGCAGCTCTTAACATCCATTGTCATTTGTGTGTTTTAGGCGGTCCACTTGTATTACGCTGTACCCCCTCGCCTACTGGCCGACGTACCCCGCTTGCCGTCTTTGTGAGCCCTCCACAAGTATCACGGGACTCTGCGATGAAGCCTTGACCTTTTCCATGTGAAGGCAACGGCTGAGGAGGTGCGGTGAGTCAGGGAGGGAGGGAGGAGGAGCCAGGGTCTGTTAAAGTTTCAGTGGTGCCACAGTGCCTTGTCTCCTCTTATCTTAGGTATGCGCCGCGATGGCGGCGTTAGTCTTGGAGCATGGCCGAAGCGTGGGGCCCTGAGGAGCCCGGCCCTCTTAGTAGACGGTGAGTAGAGAAATTGTTGGGTTTTGGCCGACATGCCACTAAGTTCACCCCTTAATGTTTGGTTCTCTTTATGGTAGCTGACTAAGAGACAATGGCCCAGAGATGGCTGGAACTTCCCAGATGGTGAGGCGGCCTTCTCTCACACCTGATGCAGATTTGCATGCCTGGACATCTGACAGATAAGTTGAGGGCTATGCCCCACAGAGGGGATGAGAGCGGGGTGCCTGGTCAGGAGTCGCCCAGAGGGATTTTTGAATTAGCTCTGGAGATGGGGCTGTCCAAGAAAGGGCCCCTTAGGCCACATAATGGGAAAGTCTCACTTTTGATCACAATGCTGAGGCGCGTACGGCAGAGCAGTCCAGTGTGTGTTGCCTTACTCGTCTATCGTGTCTTCTGTGTCTTTTGGGCATTTCACGTTGCACATCATTTTCCTTAGCCCTTTGAGGTGCCTTTGTGGTCATTCTTCTTGCAGTGAATTTTCTCTCCTTGTTGCTCCCCCTTGTTTGTCATCTCCTGTTGTCGCTGGGGCCTACGTGGGTTTGGCCCGGAGCTGCTCTGCCCTGCTGCATAGTCTGGAGTATAGGTGTGATAGGACAAGGCCTGGGGACTTGAAATTTGTAATGTAGGCTGTAGTTGGACTCTAGATTGTATTGTTAGATTGACACAAGGTGGCTGGAGCTGCTAAGTTATCGTGCAGGACTCTGACTTTTGTCATCACTTTCTTTCAGATGCAGATGGATTAACTCTGTGGCAGAGCACCCCACACCGGGAGAGGGGCTTCCTGCAGGAAGGTGACTCACTGTTTGTTTTGGCAGGGCAAGTGTAAATGGTGGCTATGTTGCAGCCTAGTTCTCTGGTTTTATTTTTAGGAGGTAAAGCCAGATAGCAGCAGTCAATGTCAAGTGAGTGAGGTAAGCAGTGATGGGTGGAAAGAAAATGTTGTTATTGCTTGCGTGCCAAGTTCCGGCGCAGCTCTTAACATCCAAAGTCAATTTGTGCGTTTTAGGCGGTCCATTTGTATTATGCCAAACCCCCTCACCGACCAGCTGACGTACCCGGCTCGCTCTCCTTGTGAGCCATCCCCAAGTATCACTGGACTCTGAGAAGAAGCCGTTACCTTTTCCATTTGAAGGTGCTCTCCATGTTGCCTTTGGCAATGGCCGAGGAGGTGGGGTGAGTCAGGGAGGGGAGGGAGGGTGTAGCGAGGGTCCACTCAAGTTTCTGCAATGGCACATCACCTTGTCTCCTCTTAACTCAGGTGAACCCTGCCACGGCAGCGTCAGCCTCGAAGCATGGCCAAAGCGTGTGGCCTGAGAACCCCTGCCATCTTAGGAGATGGTGAGTACAGGAACCGTAGGGTTTTGGCCCACGTGCCACTAAGTTCAGGCCTTAAAGTTGGGTTTTTTTTCTATCGCAGCCGCCCAAGAGACAACAGCCCGATGATGACAGGAGGTTCCCGGACGGCGAGGAGGCCTTCTTTTGCGCCCGAGGAGGATTCGCAGCCTGGGCTTCAGAAAGATAAGTCGAGGGCTAAGACCCACAGAGGGGATGAAAGCGGTGTCTTGGGTCGGGACTCGCCAGGAGGGATTTTTGAGTCGGCTTTGGAGACGGGGATACCCAAGAAGGGGCCCCTTAGTCCCCATAAAGGGACAGTCTCACTTTTGATCACGGCGCTGACGTGCACAAGGCAGAGCAGTCCCGGTGGGTGTCGTGTCGCTTGTCTATCGTGTGTTCTGTGTCTTTTGGGCATCTCGTGTGTCATGTCTTTTGCCTTAGCCCTTTGAGGTGCCTGCGGTCATTCTTGGTGAGAGTTTTCTCTCCTTGTTGCACCCCCTCGTTTGTCATATCCCGTGTCACGGCTGCCTGCACCTATTTGGCCCGGAGCTGCTCTGCACTGCTGCATAGACTGGTGTACAGGTGCAATAGGACAAAGCCCGGGGACTTGACATTTGTAATGTGGGGTGTAGTTTGGCCTCTCGGTGGTATTCCTGGTTGGGCACAGGATGGCTGGAGCTGTTAAGTTCTCATGCGACCCTTTGAACTTTTGTCATCGCTTTCTTTCAGAGGCAGATGGATTAACTCCGTGGCAGAGCGCCCCCATACCGGCTGAGGGGGTTCCTGCAGGAAGGTCAGTCGCCATTTGTGTTTGCAGGGCAAGCGTGAATGGTGGCTATGTTACAGCCGAGTTCTCTGTCTTCATTTTTAGGAGGTAAAGCCAGATAGCAGCAGTCAATGTCAAGCGAATGAGGTAAGCAGTGAGGGGAGCAAAGAAAAAGTTGTTCTTGCTTGGGTGCCAGGTTCTGGTGCAGCTCTTAACATCCCTTGTTATTTGTGCATTTTAGGCGGTCCACTGGTATTATGCCGAACCCCCTCACCGCCCAGCTGACGTACTCGGCTCGCTGCCCTCGTGAGCCCTCCCCAAGTATCATGGGACTCTGAGACGAAACCATTACCTTTTACATTTGAAGGTGCTTGCCGTGTTGCCTTTGGCCATGGCCGAGGAGGTGGAGTGAGTCAGGGAGGGACGGAGGAGCGAGGGTCCACTCAAGTTTCCGCAATGCTACATCAGCTCGTCTCCTCTTAACTCGGGTGTACCCTGCAACGGCAGCGTCGGCCTCGCAGCGTGGCCGAAGCGTGCGGCCCGAGAACCCCTGCCATCTTAGGAGACGGTGAGTACAGGAACCGTAGGGTTTTGGCCCATGTGCCACTAAGTTCAGGCCTTGAAGTTTGGTTTTTTTTCTATTGCAGCTGCCCAAGAGACAACAGCCCGATGATGGCAGGAGCTTCCTGGAGGGCGAGGCAGCCTTCTTTTGCGCGCGAGGAGGATTCGCAGCCCCGGGCTTCAGAAAGATAAGTCGAGGGCTAAGACCCACAGAGGGGATGAAAGCGGTGTCTTGGGTCGGGACTCGCCAGGAGGAATTTTTGAGTCGGCTTTGGAGACGGGGATACCCAAGAAGGGGCCCGTTAGTCCCCATAAAGGGGAATTCTCACTTTTGTTCGCAATGCTAAAATGTGCAGAGCAGAGGAATCATGGTGCATGTCATGTTACTTGTCTATTGTGCGTTCTCCGTCCTTTGGGCATCTTGTGTCATCTGCCTTAGCCCTTCGATGTGCTTGCGGTTGTTCTTCTTGCTGAGAGTTTTCTCTCCTCATCACGTCCCCTTGTTTATTTGCTGTATCACGGGTGCCTGCATGGGTTTAGCCTGGAGCTGCTCTGCCCTGCTGCATAGCCTGGCCTATAAGTGTAATAGGACAGGGCCCCGGGACATGAAATTTGTAATGTAGGGTGTAGTTTGACCTCTAGACGGCATTCCGTGATTGACACAGGATGGCTGTAGCTGTTAAGTTCTCCTGCAGCACTTTGGCTTTCGTCATCACTTTCTTGCAGATGCAGAAGGGTTAAATCCATGGCAGGGCGCCCTATACGGGGTGAGGGGGTTCCTGCAGGGAAGTTAGTCACAGTTTGTCTTTGTATGGCACATGTAAATGGTGGCTGTGTTACAGCAGTGTTCTGTATCTTTATTTTTAGGAGGTAAAGCCAGATAGTAGCAGTCAAGGTGAAGTGAGCAAGGTAAGCGGTGACCGGTGGAAAGAAAAAGTTGTTATTCCTTGGGTGCCAAGTTCTGGTACAGCTCTAAGCATCCATTGTCATTTGTGTGTTTCAGGCGGTCCCCTTGTATTACGCTGAAACCCCTCGCCAACCAGCTGACGGACCCGGTTTGCCACCCTCGTGAGCCCTCTGGAAGTATTACAGGACTCGGCACTGAAGTCATTATATTTTCCATTCGAAGGTACCACCGGGTAGCCTTTGGCAACGGCTGAGGAGTTGCGGCAAGTCGGGGAGGGAGGGAGGGAGGAGGAGCGAGGGTCCACTCAGGTTTCAGCAGTGCCGCATCACCTCGTCTCCTCTTAACCCAGGTATACCCTGTGATGACAGCGTCGGCCTCCAAGCTTGGCCAAAGCATGCGGCCCGAGGACACTGGCTTTCTTAGGAAATGGTGAGTAGCAGAATTGTTGGGGTTTGGCCAATGTGCGACAAAGTTCCTGTACTGATGTTTGGTTTTCTTTATTGTAGCCATCTAAGAGCAAACAGCCTGGCGAGGGCAGGAGCTTCCAGGATGGTGAGGCGGTCTTCTTTTGCGTTCCAGGTGGATTCACATCCCCAGATGTCTAAGAGATAAGTCAAGGGGATGAAAGCGGAGTATCGAGTTGGGGCTCTCTGGGAGGGAGTTTTGAGTCAGCTTTGGAGATGGGGATACCCAAGAAGTGGCCCCTTAGCCCGCATAATGGGAAAGTCTCACATTTGATCACAATGCTGAGGTGCACAGGGCAGAGCGGTCCCAGTGCATGTTGGGTCACTTGTCTATTGTATATTGTGTCTTTTGGGCATCTTGTGTCACAGGTCTTTTACCTTAGCCCTTCGATGTGCTTGCAGTCATGCTTTCTGCTGAGAGTTCTCTCTCCTCGTTGCATCCTCTTGTTTGTCATCTCCTGTTAAGAGATGGTGAGGGGCAGAATTGACAGGTTTCGGCTGAGGTGCCACTAAGTTCATGCACTGATGTTTTTTGCTTTTGTTTATTATAGCTGACCAAGAGATAACCAGCCCGGTGAAGGCACAAGCTGCCTGCATGGTGAGGCGGCCTTCTTTTACACCCTAGGCAGATTGACATCCCCTGACATCCAGGAGATAAGTCGAGGCCTGCGACCCACAGAGGTATTAAGGGACTCTGCGACGAAGCCTTTAGCTTTTCCATGTGAAGGTACCGTCCGGGAAGCCTTCGGCAACGGCCGAGGACTTGCAGTGAGTTGCGGA
>NW_024581040.1:0-33476 GCF_017639235.1 Corvus kubaryi
GCCCTCCCTCACACCCGCCCGGCTCCCAGGCTGATGGTTGCACTGTTTTCATTCCTGATGCCCCCATGCACCCTTGGGAGCTGAACTGAGTGGTGGCAGAGAGGGAACTCTTGGTGGCTCTGGGAACCCCTGAGACACAAGCAAAGTGTTCGGGGATTCTCTGAAAATCTGTGACAGAGAGGGATGAAGAAGTACAAAAATGTAGAGCAGGTGAAGTCAGGTACCATGTGTGTCCCGCTCTTTCTCACCTGTCCAAATCCTTCCCATCCACTGTTCTTTCCAGGGCCTGCCCGTTTCCAAGCACTTAAGTCAACCCTAGTGTCTTCCCAGCAAGTTGAAGGGTGTAGGAAAATCTCTTCCTCCACATCCCAGTACTCTGCATTGCACAGCTCAGCCAGGGATTCATTTTCCTGGCAGATACTTTTGTACATGCAATGCCTGCTCTTTTTCTTCAGCTCTTGTTCTGATGTAGGAACTGCTGAGGCTTTCCTTGGATGCTGTTACTTTGGTGGCTATTTCCAGGCTATTTCTTTGGATCCCAGTTCTTTAGCTGTTGTTTCCTTGTCATTTACTTGCTCTTATTTCCTTGGATCCTACTTCCTTGGAGGCTACATTCTTGGCTATTTCCTTACTACTGTTTCCTTGACTATTTAATTTAATTTCTTTCACTGTTATTTCCTTGCCTTTATTTCCTCGACTATTTAATTTAATTTCTTTCACTGTTATTTCCTTGCCTTTATTTCCTCAGATGTTGTTTCCCTGCAGTTATTCTGGATGGAAGTAGCCTGAGGAAACGCTGTTACCCAGAGACAAGATGCACCCCAAGATCTGCACCACTGACTCCATGACCCCTCTCCGCAGAGGAGGATGCTGCTGGTGGGTGCCGTGCTTAGGACACCCCAAAGCTCCTCCCTGACGACTGGGAACGGGGGGGGATCAAAGCAGTTACCGCAGCCCAGCCTCCGGAGCCGCAGCCTTCCCAGGGCAGTGACGTTCAGGAAAGCTGCGCGTGTGGCAGGGTCCATATGTGTCCAAGTGTCTGTCCATGTGTGTTCATGTGTGCGTCCAGGTGTGTGTCCAGGTGTGCCCATGCGTGTCCATGTACATGTCCAGGTGCGTGTCCATGTGTGTCCCTGTGTGTGTCCGGGTGTGTGTCCATGCGTGAACATGTGTGTCCGAGTGTGTGTCCCGGTGTCTGTCCGCGTGTGTCCAGGTGTGTCCAGCTGCGTCCATGTGTGTGTCCGCCAGTGTCCGGCAGTGTCCGGCAGTGTCCGAGTTCCCGCGCGCGCCTCCGCGCGGTGCTCGCGGGGCGCGGCCCGGAGTTACCGATCCGCCTCGCTGCGTGATGACGTCATGCGGGGGCGGGGCGTGCGCGCTCCCGGCGCTTCCGGGTTCCCCGGCCGGAGACGCGGAGCCGGTGAGCGGGGGGGGCACCGGGGGGCACCGGGGGCGGTGGGGCCTGACGGGAGGTGCGGGGTGAGGGGGGCCCGTGGGGTGCGGAGGGTGCGGGTCTGACAAGGGGTGCGCGGTGATGGGGGTGCAGAGTGACGGGGGTCTAGCAAGGGGTGCAGGGCGCCCATGGGGTGCGGGGTGCTGAGGGTCAGCCAGGGGTGCGGGGGATGGGGTCTGGCAGGGGGTGCAGGGTGGTGCAAGCGAGCGCTGCTCCCCCAGCTCCCCACGGCCGCTCACCTCTCCCCAGAGCCGGGCAGGCCCTGATCCCTCCCCAGCCACCCGGATGCCCCCACAGCCACCCCCGGCAGCCCCCGGCCTGCCCGTGCCAGGCCCCACACGCCTGGGCTGGGCTGCGCTGCCCAGCCAGCAGCCTTGGCCCCTCATTCCTCCTCTCCGTGTCCCCCGTGGGGGGGACAGCAGGACAGATGTGCCTTTCCATGGGGCCCCGCTGGGGGTTGGTGTCTGGTCCTCAATTCACTCTCTCCAGCGCTGACACCCCAAGTCTCTCGGCCTGTTCCTCCCACCAGCCAGAGATCCCAGCACCTGTGGGATCCTTACAGCTTTCCCTGACTTATCATGTATTACATTCTCGGTAAATCACGTAAAATGAGCAGTTGCAAACAAGCTCTGGGTAACTCTTGTGTAAAACGTAGAGATTAAAAAGCCTATTCCTCATTGCCTTCCTCACAGCGACTACCGTCCCCCTGCCAAGGGATGCGAGCCACCCGCCCAGCCGGATGGCACCACGAACATCCACGGGGAAACTCCAGTGCTGGGAATCCAAAGCAACACAAAAAGTGGGAGTATAAACCTGGGAACATCTTGCCTCAACACGCTGGGGCATTCACAACCTGCTTGGCCCATGCATGGCGGCTCCAGCAGCTGCAGCACCACGGAAAATCAACCCCAGCTCTCCCTGTGGCTCCGGCAAATTGTAGCCTGGTGCAGGAGTAGGTAACAGGCTGAAGGAAATCCCCAGTTTGGAGTGTTTGGAAGGCACAGTCTCACATCCAGGCTGGGAGCCCAGTGGCTGCTCTTCCTCCCCCGGCTGCTCCTGGGCCCCCACGGGGCAGAAGCTGGACGGGTTCATCGTTGGTGATGCTTCTCTGGCCACCACCAGGTTTGTCAGCTGTGACAAATAGGGACGAGGGTGGTGTGATGGTCCCATCCTCACTCCATGCTTGTGTTCCTGCCCTGGGAATCACAGCGCTGCTGCTTCAGGCTGGGCACAGGGAAGGAGCCAAAGTGGGACCATGAGGGTCCTGCTGGGGCTCTGTCCTGTCCTAACCCTCGCCGAGCTGTTCCCAGGGGTTTTATCCTCATAGCAGCCAATCCCCATGCCATGACACTGGCTTTCCTGCTCCTGGGCTGCCTCTGGGCCCAGCTTGGACTCAGCTCTGTGTGGAAAGCAGGAGCTGTGTGGGAGGAAAGCACTGTCCCCACAGCGGTCCTTGGACCCACTGTGCCACCAGAGCCCCCACGTCCCCAGGTCGGAGGGTGACTGGCACAGCACTCGTGTTTGGAAAATGACTGGCTCCACGTTCAGGCCTTGAGTCACCGCTCACGCTGCCATCGTGGGCTGTTGTTTTCCATCCCAGAGCACGGGCAGTGACCTGCTGTTTATTTATAACTCCCAGAGCGTCACTTCTTGGGAGACCGAGGAGCTGAGCTCTGGGACAGGGGCTCTGTTCTGCTGACAGGAGCCTTGATTCCAGCTGTTCCCAAGGAATCTGGCTGGTTTGCAGCAGTTTGGGAAATCAGCAGCTCTGCCCTTGCACCGTGACTCTCCTCGTGGGTAGGTTGGACTCCCTGCCTGGAGTTGTTCCTCACTTGTTTGCTTTGTGTTGTTTCACCCTGGGAGCTGCTGGGGTGGTGACTGCTGGGAAATCCAGTGCATTTTCTCTGCTGTAGCTGTGCTTGTCTCTGTGTTTGCACATCTGTCCCATCTCTTATCTTCTAAGATCACAAGGATCAGCCGTGGCTTTCCAGGATTTGCCTGGAAGTGCTCCAGAGCCCTCTGGTTCTTTCTAGACCCAGCACCAGGGCTGCTGTTCCGATTTCCCTGTGTTTCACCAAGATTTGTTAGATGAAATCCGCCTCAGAGCTGCTTCTTTGCACTTGTTATTCAGGAAAATGCTGTGCCGACAGAAGTGGTGCCATGTGGATTCATGGCGCTGGAACAAACTGGTTGGACTGGTCGTGGTGGGAGTGGAGAGTCCCATGGTGAAGGTAGTGGGTTGTCCTCCTCAGCTCTCGCCTCCTGCAGGCACTGGGAGAGGTCATGCTGGCAAAGGAGAGTGTTTGGGGGGGAGTAACTTTGTAAAACTTAGACCAGGTCTTTGTAAAACTCAGGTGAAGTCTTTGCAAAACCTCTGCTGTCAGCCCTTTCCCTGCAACCAGCTCGGGACTCCAGGGTGGTCCTGGAGCTGGAACACCTGTGCTGCCTTGCTGGGCATGAGAAATGCCACCCTGTGCCCCCCGTTGGGTCTCCCACCCTTGGGTCTCCCCCCTCAGATCTCCCACCCTCAGGTCTCTCACCCTTGAGTCTTCTCCCACACCTGGGTCTCCTCTCACTCCTGGATCTCCTGCCCTTGGATTTCCCACCCTTGACTCTCCCATCCGTGGGTCTCCCACCTGCAGTGTCTCGGGGATGATGTGTCTCTTGTCCTCAGGGAGGTGGTGGGGAAAGGGGCAGAGGCTGCCCAGCCCTGAGGAACCTCCTGGGTGGAGGGCAGAGATGGGAGTGGCTCCCTGTGGTCCTTGTCAACCACTGCTGCCACTTCAGGGGCCCCTCGTTCCCCCAACCACCCAGCAGCCCCTGAGCCAGAGGTTAACTGTCCTGTAGTCCCTGTGCTCCCCCCATTTCTGTGTTGCAACACAAGGAGAGGAAATCTTATGACAAGTCACAGCAAAAACAGTTTCGTTTTCTCTGAAATCATCTGTGAACCCTGGAAACACTGAGGGTCCGTGCTGAATTTGGCCCCAAGGAGCTCTTGTCCTACTGCTCTCAGCAGGGCCAGCTGGGGTGGTACCTGCACAGGATGCTCTGAGTCTGGGATGTTCCAGGTCTGGGATACTCTGGATTTGGGCTGCTCCAGACTTGGGCTACTCAGGGTTTAAACTGTTCCAGATCTGGGCTGCTCCAAACTTGGGCTGCTCTGGGTTTGGGCCACTCCAGAATTGGGCCACTCTGGGTTTAAACTGCTCCTGATTTGGACACTGCTGCCTTCAGGACTGGCTGTGGCCATGCAGGAGCTGCTCAGCAAACCATGGTTCTGCCCAGGCTTGGCAGGAGAGGGGCAGGTTGATACTGTCAGCTCTGCTCAGGGAAAGCTCTGGGGATTTTGTGTTGGCTTGCAAATAAAACCTGAGACATCAATGCCATTCCAAGCCTTTTGGCAGATCCAACCCTGCGGCGAACAGCTGGGCTCTCCTCCTCCATTTGGATGGCGAGTGATTCCAACTTCAGGGAATAGCTCAATAGGACAAGGTGGAATGGTTTCACACTGACAGAGGAGAGGATTAGATGGGATATTAGGAAGAAATTCTTCCCTGGGAGGGTGGGGAGGCCCTGGCACAGGGTGCCAGCTGTGGCTGCCTCTGGATCCCTGGAAGTGTCCAAGGCCAGACTGGACGGGGCTTGGAGCACCCTGGGACAGTGGAAGATGTCCCTGCCCATGGCACGGTGTGGCACTGGGTTGTCCTTAAGGTCCCTTCCAGCCCAAACCATGCTGGAATTCTATAAATAAATTCCTTCTCTAGCCTCTCATATTCTTAGGAAGCTGTGAGCAGTAGCAGATGCTGGAGCAGCTCTCGGACCCCATTCCATGCCAGGCCCTGCTGTGTTTGGTGAGGGATGGGGTGAGGGATCCAGCCATGGGTGAGAGATCCAGATGTGGTTGGTGAGGGATCCAGCCGTGCCATGAGTGTCCTGCTGGCACCACACGCTCTGCTCAGAGGCTCCAGGCACAGCTGGGTTTCTCAGACGGCTCCAAGGGAGGAGCAGGGCAGGAAGCCAAGAGTCAGAAGTCAAAGGTCCCTTGTTGTCTGCAGCCCTGCAGTGGCAGGTGACCCGACCAGGCTGCCCAGACTGCTCAGATCAGGTTTTTCCAGGGTTTGCTGTAGCAGGAGGGCACTGATTTTCCTCTGTCTCCCACCAAAGCAGCAGAGCAGCCCTGGCACCCCCCAGCATGGGGAGGTCCTGGGATTCATGGGGTTCATGGAGAACCAGAAGCCTTCCAGTACTTAGAGGGGCTTTTAAAAAATGTGGAGAGGGCTTTACGTGGGCAGACAGTGACAGGACAAGGGAGAATGGGTTTAAACTGAAAGTGGAGATTCAGATGGGAATTCCTCCTGTGAGGGTGGGCAGGCCCTGGCACAGGGTGCCCAGAGAAGCCGTGGCTGCCCCTGGATCCCTGGCAATGTCCAAAGCCAGGTTGGACATTGGGGCTGGGAGCAGCCTGGGACAGTGGAAGGTGTCCCTGCCCATGGCAGGGGTGGCACTGGGTGGGCTTTAAGGTCCTCTCCAACCCAGACCATCCTGGGATTCCATGATTCTTTCCCATCTCCCCAGCCAGTTCTGTGCTGATAGGGTCTGTCCCAGCAGGGTTTGGAGCAGCATCACTCCTCTGGCATGTGACAGAGAGCTGAACTGCTGTCACCTCTCCCCAGGCTCTGTTAGGGGGTCACACCCCTTGTCCAGGCCACCTAATGCCACTCCCATGGTTTTTGGGTGCCTTTTTCAGGCTCAGACATTCCAGGTGGCACAGGGACAAGGGCAGCAGTCCCTGGCCATGCCTGTGGCACTGCTGGCCAGACCTGCCTGGCAGCTGCCCCAGCCTGGGGGCTGCCTGAGGGCCCCTCCCAGGGGTTCATTACTCTCTCCTGGTCTCTTGGCCCTGCTCTTTTTTGCCTGAAACACTCCTGGTCCCTGGGAATTGTCCCTGGGAACCACGGTACCTTTCCAGGTCAGTCACTCCCAGCTCAGATCCCACCGTGCCCTGGCCGTGGGCACCTGCAGAACGCCTCAGGGCAGGATCCATCCCTTTTGGGTGCCACCAGGAGCCCTTTCCCTGGCAGGTGAGTGGCGTGAGACCCCTGGGTGCTCAGCCATGCCCTCCTTGTCCCACAGGTGACATGTGAAGGCAGCGCGGGGAGCGGCAGCAGCGGAGATGCATTCCAGCCACCCCGAGGACCCCAAGGAAGCCATCCAGGTGAGCCAGACCCCCCCCAGTGCTCCCCAGACAGCTCCCAGGGCAACTCCAGGCACTGCTGGGGTCAGGTAGGACTTGTGAGTGCCGCCAGCTGGGACTGGGATGGTTTATATTGGGATTGGGAAGGGGTCCTTGATGGTTTGTCTGGGTTGGGGGATTAAAGGAAATAAGGGGTGTGTGGGTTAAATCACACCTTGGCCTTTGCAAGACTCCACGTGGGGCAGGGAAGGTGCTCACTCTGATACCTGGATGAAGGAGTGTTGTCCCCCCCAGTTTGGGGTCTCTTCACCCAACCTTGGGAATCTAAACCCGTTCAACAAGCAAAGTTCAACAGCAACAGTTAAACCCAAGTGTTTAATTCATCCCATGGATGAATCTGTGCGTGACTGATAAAATCATCCGCACTCTTTAACCTTCTCAGCCCTCAGTGCTCCTTCCTTGGGGCAGCAGACCTGGGGGGCAGCTGGAAAAGCTGGAAAACAGCACCCCAAATAAGGGACACACTCCCCTGGCTGTTGCCCTTGAGCTACAGCTGCTGGGAATCTTATTTAGATGCTGAAAAAAATATCCCAGGCTGGAAATTTAATATGGGTTTGTACAGCCAACCCAGGCTCGAGTCAAAATCTGCACAGCCCTGCTGAGGGAACATTCAGCATTTGCTGGGAGGTGAAACATGGATGGTTTGGCTGGAATCTGACGAGGAATTTGTGGTGTTTTCCAAGCGCCTGCTGGGAAACACAACTGTGATTTAAAATAAGGTTGGTTGAGACACCCAGGCTCAGCTGCTTTAGGAAAAATCCTCTCCACCGGTGTGAAATTGTTAAATTCACCAAACTTGCTGCTTTCAACTGGTGGAAGAGGAAGTAAAGCTGCTGGAAGGCAAAATTCCGACATCCCAGCTTCAGAACCCATTGAGTCTCTCCGAGGGCAGCAGTTAAACCCCAGTGTCCTTCCAAACCCCGCTGTTCTGGGGGCCCGTCCCTGGAGGGTTTACCCAGCACAGCCGCTGAGGTCGATGACTTTGATTTCTGCTGCTGGCCCCATGTCACATGTCACATGCTGCTTGGGCTGACCTGCACGAGCTCAGGGGATGTGTTCCCTCTTCTTGAGTTTCTCCTTTCTCACCCACACTTAATCCTCATGTTTCCCCCAAAGGAGTGCCTGGAAAGAACCAATTCCTTTTTTCCCATCCTGTTAAGCCATTTGCTGTCTGTTGCTCTAAAGGCAACCCCAGTTCTGGAACACCAGCTAAAATTGCATAAGTTATTATTTTTATAACAAAA
Source organism: Corvus kubaryi (assembly GCF_017639235.1). Classification (NCBI taxonomy): domain Eukaryota; kingdom Metazoa; phylum Chordata; class Aves; order Passeriformes; family Corvidae; genus Corvus; species Corvus kubaryi. The sequence continues at coordinate 7,949 of NW_024581040.1, forward strand.
TAAGCCAGATTCCAGGAGTGTGAGTTCCCAGCTTGACCGGTTCAGCCGCTGCAAAGGTTGAGGATGAGGGAGGAGTGGCGTGATGCTTCACTGTGGATAAGCCTGACTGTTTTTTGAGCTCTTTTACATTTAATCCTTCTTAATACTTTCACTTTTATAATCCAAACCTGCACCTCCTGTCTTGCAGCTGATCAAGAAGCAACTGGTGAATGCCATCAAGGCTCTGCAGAAGCAGTACGTGAGCTCGGACGCCGTGGTCACCAGCGATGACAGCAACGCCAACACGCTCTGCAGCGCCCTGGAAGCTGTGTTTGTGCACGGGCTGAAGGCAAAGCACATCAAAGCAGAGAGTGGGGGGAAAGGGAAGAAATCCGGGGGTCGGGGCCCCCTCCCCCAGCCAGTTTTTTGGGGCCTGCTGAAGAGCATCACACACCGGTGAGTGGGTCTTGCTGCTGACAGGGATTCGCATGCTCAGGTTTATCCCTTCTTTTGGTGCCGTCAGATTCGGGGAATGAGGAGGATGGTTCGATGGACAGATGTGTCTCTACCCCATCTGTGTGCTCAGTCCCTTCAGCTGCAGGGACCGATGCTCTCACAGGGCTTTGGGGGGGCTGCTCAGGACCCTGGGAGATGGAGGGAGTAGAGTGAAGCCCCTGCGGTGCCAAGAGGGGCTGAGCCCCCACATCCCCTCTTAGCATGTGCCAGGGGTGAGCTGATGTCCCCAGAAAGTCAAGGATTGAAACTGAAGGCACACCCCTTTCTTATTTATTTCTGTGTGCAAGGCTGGATGTCTGGGCCCTGTGGAACCCCAGTGACCACACTGGTGTCCGGCAGCAGCTGCTTATGGGATGCACAACACAGGGATCTGGGCTCTCTCCTAACCTGGATCAGCCAGGACTGGTTGGCCCCATTTCCCCCTGCCCCAACCAGCCTTTGAGGAGGTCTCCCCTGAGTCATCACTGTTTACTGGGGTTTTCTGAGCCACTCCCTGAGTCAAGTTCACCCACAGTAAATAACAGCCCACACACAAAGTGTTCTGAAAGCCTCATCCAGCTCCATCACCGACTCCTGAATTATGAAAGAGCAGATGAAAATAGCTCTTTCACATGCTGTGGGGGATATTTTTGTGCCCTTTGAAGGCTTTTCTCTTCTGTCTTGAGAGATAGATTAAAAAAGAAATCTTACAAAACCTTTGCTCTGGTTTTTGAGGTGTGTGCAGTGAGCTGGGAGTGAGGAAGATCAGGGAGCGTGGTGTCGCTGTTAGATTTTAGGGAAGAACAGCTGAATTCAGGAGTTTGGGATTGCTTGAGCTCAACTTCAGCCACATTGTTTCTTGGGGCCTGCCACAACAGTTTTCACTGTGTTTTGGCTGCTTTTAAATTTGAAGTGAGGATTTAGACACATGATTGTCACCAAGGAGGATCCAGCCAGCACAAACCCCACAAATTCACAGGGACAGCAGGAATTCTCCCTCTGCATCCTTGCCCGGTGCAAGCAATGGGTGGGAGATGCCTCTGGTCAAAGAGAGGAGGAGCAGCCAGAGGCACCGCAGAGCTGCCTGGGGTACTTACCAACATGTTTAGTTTGGGGCATTCAGGAGCCATTTCCCTCCATGGAAAACCACACTTTCCATGAAGGAGGGAGATTTTCCACAGCTGGTTTTATCCCAGCTCCTGAACTCCCTGTAGCAGAGCAGGTTGGGCAGTGTCTGATGGAGGCTCAGGCCCTCCTGAACCCCACGATGGACCAAAACAGAGCTGCTCTCTCCTGTTCTGTTCTTTTTCTTCCTTGCCCAGGAATATTGTCTCGGAGCTGGAACAACTGATGTTTATCAACACGGACGTGGGGCGCTGCCGCGCCTGGCTGCGGCTGGCGCTGAACGACGGCCTCATGGAGTGTTACCTGAAGCTGCTGCTGCGGGACCGGGCCCGGCTGCATGAGTACTACCAAGCACCAGCTCTGCTCCTGGACGCCGAGGAGTGCGAGTTTCTCCTCTGCTACTTGCAGGGTTTATCGTCCTTGACCTTTGAGCTCTCCTACAAGTCAGCAGTTCTGAATGAGTGGACCGTAACCCCGCTGTCCCTGTCGGGTCTGTGTCCCGTGTCTGAGCTGCTGGATCCCCTCACGTCCTCAGCCTCCGAACCCCGCAGGAAAGCATCGCTGGGCTCCATCTCCCAGTCCTCGGGGTCGGATGAGATTGAGATCCAAGCCCCTGTCCTGCCCATCAGCAAAGCCAGCAGCAAGATCAAGCTCACATCGTCCTCGCTGAGCCTGAACACCACGAGCTCGTCCCAGCTCTCGTCCAGCCTGGGCTCCGACAGCCTCCCCCCGGTGCCCTGCACCCGCAGCCCCGAGCGCGGCGAGGAGCCGCTGTCCTGCGACTCCGACCTGGGCACCGCCACCGCCGAGGACCTGGACAGGTCCCTGCAGGAGTGAGTCTCCCCACATCTCCTCTCTGAAGGGATTTTTGATCCTCTCTGGGCTCTGGTTGTTTTCTCTCTGTAGGCAGGAAGGCTTTCTCCCTGCTTGCCTTTACACAAGCTCTTTTTCCCTCCTGGAAGGAGCTTTTGTTCTTTTTGTGAACCGCTCAGCACGGCTTGCTGAGACCCTGCTGCCACTGCAAATGAGCTCACAGCCACTGAAGTGTGTGTGTCCTCTTTACCAGGGCAGAAACGTCAGAAAAATGCTGCTCCCTGGTTTCAGGAATGTCACATCTTCCTGGTGTACACTGGGGGATGCTCCAGGGCTTTCCACAGGGGGAAAGAAATGAGTTTGGTCACAGAGAAGGGTTGTAATTTGCAGCTTTGGCAGATCATTCAGAGAGAGAGGTTGTTGGTTTGTCATCCTTGTGATTTATTCCTGCCAAGCATCCAGCACAAAGATTTCCAGAGTTATGTAAGCTCTGAGTAATCTGTAAATATTTTGCCTGCCACCTTTAGAGTGTGACTCTGAGGGAGCCGAGCCTCGGGTTGATGCCTCTTCCCAGTCTTCAGGAAGAGTTGGAGCTGCAGGCTGTGCTTCCCCGTCTATAACAGCATCATTCCCTTCTTCCAGGATTTTGCATCTTTCAATAATCCTGGAAGAACCTGCCTTGACTGGATTAAACTCATGATGGAGATGCTCCTTTGAGTTTTAATCTTGGGCTGGTTTAATTCTGGGGCTGGCAGCGGTCTGCGACCACGGGAACAGCCAATTCTCTGGCCAGGCTCCACTGTTAATTGCTCATTAATGGAAACAATTGGAATTTGGCACATGGTCCAAGGCTGGATTCATGTCCAGGAGCTGTACATGGGGCTGGGGCTGTGGGGAGCACCCAGTGCTGTCCCTCCATCCACCAAATTAAAACCCATTAATGGGTGTAATTGGGAAATGCTCCCTCCGCAGGCAGTGTCCTGCTCCATGCTGTGGGGCTGACGCTGCTCTGTGGGGCACAAATCCCACATTTTTCTGTTGGCATCACTGGGATGATACCGTGCTGCCAGCCCACAGAGGCCAGCGGTGATGCTGAACTCTTTTTACATAGTTACAGTGTGCAATAACAGGGGGGTTTTATAGGTTTTGGTTATTGAGCTGCCTTCAAACCCATCACTTTTCCATTTCAAGGGTGTTGTCCGAGTTCAGCAAGGCCAGGCCAAGCCCAGAGGCCCCAGAGGGACGGCTGCTCCCCAGCGTGCTGGGCTGCTCCCCCCGGCCTCCCCCGGGCCCCCCGGTATCGCCTGCCTGCCCGGCACCGACCCATGGAACACACCAGGAGCCTCCCCCCAGCAGTGCCAGCTCTGCTCGGACAGGAGACCCCGTGCCCCCCAGGCAGGGGAATGGAGATGCCAGCGGCACGTCCAGAATTCCGGCCCCTCAGAATGGTCTGGGCAGAGCAGAGAGCAACAGCAGCGAGGGCAGCCAGGCAGCCCGCAGCCCCACGGCCCAGTACCTGCTCTCACCCCTGCTGGGCTGTCCGGTAGGTGCCACAGCCCCTTCCCTTCCCTTCCCTTCCCTTCCCTTCCCTTCCCTTCCCTTCCCATGCTCAAGGGAAATAAAACTGGGGACAGCTCTGATAGGCACTGCTGTTCTAGAATCAGGGAATCCCAGAATGGTTTGGGTTGGAAGGGACCTTAAAGCCCATCCAGTGCCATACTCCTGCCATGGGCAGGGACACCTTCCACTAGACCAGGATGCTCCAAGCCCCGTCCACTTGGCCTTGGACACTTCCAGGCACAGATTTCTCCAAACTCCCATCATCTGTGCTGCTCCCACTTGGCTATCAGTGATGGTTCCAACCCCATGGAGCCGTGGTTGTGCAGCTGCTTCAGGAGAAACTGGATCAAAGTCTCTATTCCCTGATGAAAGAGGCACCAAAGCTTTTGAAGCCCTGCCTAGTCTGTCAGTCACCCCTCTCCAGGAGCAGCTGTAGCAGGAAGTTTGGGGTTTCTTAGGGATATCTGGAGAGGGGTGAGCTCTCACACAAATCTGGCCATGGACTGTGTGCAAGCGATAAAACAGCCCCGGAGTCGAGGTTCTCAGGGGGACTTTTCTTCATTTATGGTCCACGTAAGAGGAGGGAAAAGGGTTGACTGGACAGGAAACAAAGTCGTTTCCCAGTGGGAAAATCCCCCTGCAGCACATCTGTTCCCAGAGCAGGATGGCATTCCCGGGTGTTGAGCCTGAGCAGCAGCGGATTTCCCCTGCTGCCAGCAGGAGCTGATCCACATCCATGAGCTTCTCTTTTTAGGAAACTCTTTGAACAGCCCTGTCCTCTGTGTAATTTGTTACTGACTGTTCCATCCTGGTTCCCATTGTTTCCATGCTGGTTCCCATCCTTTCCATGCTGGTGAGGGTAGGATATACCTCACACCCCCCAGACCATTCCTCCTTTTGCTCTCTGCTCCTCTTAGTTCCCTCCCGCTTATCCCGTTTCCGCTGCTTCCTCGTGGCCTGGAGCCAGTTTGACCTAATCTATGTATAACATACTGTGTCAACAGGAAATTCCCCCTGCTCTCCATGACTCATGGAGCGACCTGCATTCCTGCCCCAGGAGTAATCCAGGAGCCGCCACCCCGTGATCCTCCCCGAAGGGTGGTGACAGCTCTTGTGCTGTCACTTCGGTTGTTATTCAAACTAAAAGGATTTTGGAAGGCCGGGAAGGGGAGTTGAGAGGACATTCCCATTGGGATGCAGCCCAGGAAGGATCTAGGAATGCTGCTCCCTTTTGCCAGGGCACTGAGCTGGATTGTTTTTCCCTCCTGGTGTTTGCTCAGGGACCTTGTCCCAGAACCTTGCTCCTTTCAGGAGGAATTTCTTCACTGAAAGGGTGGTCAGGCCTTGGAAGGGGCTGCCCAGGGAGCTGGTGGAGTCTCCATCCCTGGAGGTGTCCAAGGAACAGCTGGACATGGCACTCAGTGCCTTGGCCTGGCTGCCAAGGTGGAGATTGGGCACAGGATGGACTCAAAGGGCTTTTCTCCCTTAATGATTCTGGGATTCTTGTAGCCAGAAAAGCTCCTGGAGAAGCTACAGCCACATTTTCTTCAGCTCATGGATCTCATCCCCTCCTGGGATGCAGAGAGAGACTTCTTCTGCCTTCCCTGCCTTATTTTCCCCTGCACAGCCCAGGCCCCTGTAGTATCCTCTTGTGAGCCATGGGTCTCTGTTTCACCCTGGACACCTCTGTGCCTCTTCCCATCTCTGTTCTTCCTGGTGCTGCTGCTCCAGCTCGTGCCCCTCCATGGCAGGGCTGGAATTTCACCCCCGTCAGTAAAACTCTGTGGCCCTGTGGTCGGTGCAGGGAATGTGCTCTCCTTCCACAATGACTTTAGGGGGAGAGAATAGATTGATTTGGGGCTTTATTATCCCACCAGAATATGATCCCAGTGTTTTCCAGCTGTGGACACAGTTCCACAGATCGTTCTCTGATTGGAGGGAGCAGGGGAGCCATCACCTGCGAATGGCCAGCAGAAAATCAGTCATGGAATGGTTTGGGGAGGAAGAGACCTTAAAACTCATCTAATTCCCAACCTCCTGCCGTGAGCAGGGACACCTTGCATTAAATCCCACACATCAGTGCCTAGGATTTGGGCTGCGCAGGAGCAGCCCCCGAGGAGGGGTTGCTGTGGATGTGTGTGTTTGAGTGGCACTGGGTGTTTGATGAGCTTAATAATTCATAATATTTCTTTTTTTTAATAGACGAGCTGGATCTCAGAAGATGATTTCTACAGACCTTCCCCAGGAGAGGGCAGTGGGAGCACAGCCAACACCAACGGCTTCGGGCCAGAGGGGGACAGTGAGGAGCCAGCCCTGGGGCTCATCAGTGCTCTGGACTTGGAGAGGCTCTCAGTGCCATCCTCAGACACTGGGAAGCCCAAAATGTCCCCAGAACGGGAGCAGAAGGGCTTCAGGGTGGTGCACCGCAGGCAGATGGGTACGTGCCACCTCCTGCTGCCCTCGTGCTCGGGGGCTGTTCCAGGTGGGGCTGGGCTGTCTGGGGAGAGCTGCTGGCTGGTGTGAGCTGATGGCAGCACTGGGAGCTACAGAGGGCAGTGGAGCAGCTTCCCAAGGCATTGCTGAGCCCAGGGAGGCTCTGGTGGGAAGCAGTTTAGTGGGAGAGGGTCTGTCCACCCTGCATGACACCTTTCCTTTAAATCCCACTTGTTCCCAGCCTCAAAACCCAAATGCAGGTGGACAATGATGGAGACCAAGGTCCTGTCAGCTCCTACCCCAGCCCACCACGTACCAGCACTGGCTCTCACCCCTGCCATGCCTCTGGGTGCTTGGTTTGAGCCCCTCTTGGCTTTTCTCTCCTCACTGGCTTCCCCACTCTCACTTAAACTGAGCCATCTTTTGCCCCAGGTCTTTCCAACCCTTTCCGGGGGCTGCTGAAGCTGGGCAGCCTGGAGCGGCGAGGAGCCATGGGGATATGGAAGGAGTTTTCCTGCGAGCTGTCCCCGCTGGAGCTGCGGCTCTTCCTGGACCACGAGGACCGCATCTGCGTGGAGAGCTACTCCCTGCTGCGCTGCGAGTCCCTGGCGCTGACCCACTCCGACGGCCGCTTCGAGCTGGTTTTCCTGGGGAAAAAGCTCTTCCTCCGAGCCCCTTCCCAGGATGAGGCTGAGGACTGGCTGGACAGGATCCGCGAGGCGCTGCGCAAGTGCCGGCCGCAGCTGGAGGAGGAGGAGGACTGGGAGACTCTGGAGAATACCGAGGATGGAGGCGAAGCCCAGCCCGTCCAGGGCGATTCCAGTGCTCTCCAGTACAGTGACGTGCCTGGGAACAGCTTGGACTGGACTGCAGCTCCAGAACCAGAGCTGGATGCGATCAAAGAGGCTGTTCTGTACATGGATGTGGACAAAACCTGGGTCCCATTTATTTTTTCCCTGTCTCTAGAAACTCTGAAGTGCTTTAAAATCAGGAACAATGAAAAAGTTTTAAGCAACAGTTACGGTATAGAGACCATCCAGGACATCCTTCCAGACACGAGCCTGGGGGGACCCTCCTTCTTCAAGGTGATCACCTCCAAGGCCGTGCTGAAGCTGCAGGCTGAGAATGCAGAGGAGGCGGCCTCATGGAGGGAGCTGGTCCGAGAGGTGCTCATGTCCTACCTGGAGAGCGCCGAGGAGGCGCTGACCCTGGGGGGCAGCTTGGATGGGCACTCCCAGGTCGTCCTGAAGAACATCGTGAAGGAAAACGGCTTCTTGTTGCAGTACTTGGTGGCCATCCCCATGGAGAAGGGCCTGGACTCGCAGAGCTTCATCTGCGCAGGTACAGAACCATGGAATGGTTTGGGTTGGAAGGGACCTTAAAGCCCATCCAGTCCCACCCCTGCCATGGACAGGGACACCTCCCACTGTCCCAGGGTGCTCCAAGCTCTGTCCAAGCTGGTATTGGACACCCAGTGGTCCAGTTGGGTATTGGACCCAATTGGATGGGGATGGGGCAGCCACAGCTTCTCTGGTTTCCCAGGAATCCCAGCAGCACAAGATGCCCTTGGTGGGGCTTCATGTCCCCAGTCAGGGGCACCTTTGGTGTCCTGTGGGCACAGGGTGAGTCCCCCACGCCGAGCCCCCATCCCTCCCCAGCCCAGTCCAACTGGGATGTTACTGGGCTCCCATTTAAGATGCTTTCAGTACAGACAGTGGGGAACTGGGGTTGAAGCAACCAACCTTAGGTGGATCAGGAAGCTCAGGACTCTCTTCCTGGGCATTTTGAGGCCCCAGCCTGTGGGGAAAGTGCAATCTGGAGCAGTTTTTCCAGTAAGGCAGCACGAGAGCAGGGATTGCCATGGGTGTGACGGGCTGATTTTGCAAAACAATAATTTACCCTTCCCCTGACGCCTCTCAGCACGCGGGGAGGTTCTGGTGGCACCTTCACTGACCTCCACAGGAGCTGTAATTTGCTCTTTACCTCACTAAGTTAATTAAATTTCAGATTTCTCTCCTGCTTCAATTATATTTCTTGTACCCTCCAGCAGATTGGGTTTTTTGTTTTAATCTCTCTCCTTTTTTTATATAATATTTTTTCTGGTCTGTTTGGTCTCTGCCTTCCTTCCAGGCTCTGTCCTGCATCTTCCACCTCCCCACAGCTGGAAGCAACAAGGCAAAAAGACAAATTCCCAGTTTTTCTGTGTAGGTTTTATTCAGGGATCTGCCTGCCCTGCTTTCACCCCGCTCCCCAGCCTGACACCTGATGTGTTCCCTTCCATCTCAGGGTAATGAGCAATAAAGGCTGGGTTTTATTATTAATTCAGAAAGCAACACATGATCTCCATGAATATTTTGGGGGAGTGAGCTCCAGCTACTCCAGAGTGCAGTGCATGGGGTAATAAAGCCGAGATGGGTTCCCCACTGCTATAATAAAGGGGTTTTTGGGTTAATCCATCCTTGCAGATGAGGGTTTGGTACCCTGTGACAGCAGCAGAAAAGAAAAGGGCTGAGTGAAGGCAGAATAGTGCAAAGCTACTGGTGCAGGTGATGGGGCAGCAGGTGGGATTGAGGCTCTTCCCCAAACCACTGGGATGCTGCCAGAATTCACTTTTCCTGAAAAAAAAACCACAAACAATTGAACCACTTGATGGATAAGAGTGGGTTCAGGGATAGTTCAGCCTCCTTTTTATGGAGAAAAAGTGAAGCAGCAACTGTTGAACCATCACAGTCCTAAATTCATGAGGAAGGGGCTGGAGGCCTCGCACTGAACGTCCTACAGGTGCTTTAGGTGCTCTCTACGCCTTCCCAAAACTTCCTTGTCCAATTCCATGCTGCCAAAAGTTTCTCCCCATCCCGGCAGAGGTGGGCAGAGGCTGTGGGCAGCACGGTCCCCTCTCACTCCCTGCTCCCGCAGGCTGCTCCCGGCAGATCGGCTTCTCCTTCGCCAGGCCCAAGCTCTGCGCCTTCTCCGGGCTCTACTACTGCGACAGCTGCCACCGGGACGAGGAGACCGTGATCCCCTCCCGCCTCATCCACAACTGGGATCTGACCAAACGAGGGGTGAGTCCTGGGCTGGGTCCCTGCAGGGAGCAGGGAAATGCTCCAGCATCTGCTTCCTGAAGGTCCCTCTGGGCATTCCCTGGGCTGGAAGTGCCCACTCCAAACCTCCCTCCGAGCTCGCTCTGGGGCTGCTCCTTGGTCAGTGTCCACCTGTCCCCTCTGTCTGTGCCCCAGGTGTGCAAGCAGGCCCTGAAGTTCCTCACGCAGATCCGAAACCAGCCGCTGATCGACCTGAAGCTGGTCAACGAGAGCCTCTACGAGCACGTGGAGAGGATGGGGCGGATCCTGCGCAGCCGGGAGCAGCTGAAGCTGCTGGGGGATTATCTCATCATGTGCCGCAGCGGCGCCCTGAAGGAGCTCAGCAAGCGGTGAGGTCCCTCCCGGGGTGACATTCCCCTCTCTTGGCACCCTGGTGGTCTCCTGGTCCTCCTCCTCACTCACCATGGGAGCAGGGAGTGGTGCTGCCAAGGCTCAGGGTGACTTTTCCCTCCATGTCATCTGCTCTAAGGAGTTATCCGTGTGTTGGCTGGGTCAGCACAATGAGCTGTGACTCAGGAAGCACCTTCCTGGCTGAGGAGCTTCTGGCTGGACAGGAAACACCTGGCAAAATAGATGAGATATTTATTTTCTTTTTCCCCCCCCGCTTTGAAATGCTCTCACGTGATTTCCAGTGGCAGGATTTGGGATGTGAAAATGGGCTCTGCAGTGATTCACTTCAAGAGGCTGCTTCATCCAGGCTCCTCCTTGCTCCAAAGCTGTTGGAGGTGTGGTGGAAACCATCTACCCCGTTCCTCTCTGTGCTTCTTTGCAGGCTTGATCACAGGCATTACCTCCTGGAGTGTCCCCACAAATACAGTGTGGCTGATCTGAGGCAGGTGAGAGCTGTGCATGGTCACAGAATCCCAGAATGGTTTGGGTTGGAAGGGACCTTAAAGACCACCCAGTCCCACCCCTGCCACCCAGTTCCACCTCCCCCTAGACCAGGTTGCTCCAAGCCCCCTGGCCCAGCTGTAGGGGTTTTCCAGGTGAAAACACCCCAATGTCTGTGTGGGTGCCACGTGCTGCTCCTTCAGCAAGAGGTTCCCAGCAGTTGGGTTTTTCAGTGATTCCCAAGCCGGGAGCCCCATCCTGGCAGGTTGTGGGTGCTGCTCTCAGCCACCCAGGGTCCCACTGCGTGCCTGGCGTGTGGGAGTGGGGTTGTTTTGGAGGGCAGCCTTGCCTTCAGGTGGCAGCCCAAAGAATGGGTGTGACCCAGCAAACCCCGCGGGGCCGGGCTCCAGGAGCGCTGACCCCTGTGTCCCCCAGATCGCCGACGGCGTCTTCGAGACCTTCCTGCAGTCGCTGCTGCAGTTTGCATCCCACCACGTCTACAGCTGCGACCTGTGCACCCAGCGCGGCTTCATCTGCCAGATCTGCAACAGCAGCAGCATCATCTTCCCCTTCGAGTTCGACACTACCACCAGGTGAGAGAGCCACCTCTGCCCGTCCCACCGCAGCCAGGACACCCAAGGGCACAGCCAGGACACCCAAGGGCACAGCCTGGCTCCTCCAGGAGCACCAAACAACCCCTGAGTTCTGCTCGGGGTCTGCATTTCCAAGGCATGTGGGGGATTGAAAATGGCTCTGAGGTGGTTGTGCATCCTCGTGATGCCCATGACCTTGTGGTTTCCGTGTCCTCAGCCATGGGAACCATATTGTGGTGCCCATGTCCTCGTGGCAGCTGCATCCTCATGGTGCCCATGTCTTCGTTGGAGCCATGTCCTCATGGTTCCCCCATCCTTGTGAGACTCATCCTCACAGTGCCCACATCCTCATGCCCATATCCTCATGGGACCCATCAGCCCCAGGATGCACCAAACCAAATCCAGGCTGTTTGGGGCAGGAGAGGACTGTCCTCACAGAGCCAAGATGGCACCAAGAGAGGTGGCTTTGCAGACTGAAGATGCAGAGCCACCAGCATCTTGCTGTCAGCCTGCAAAAGCCTTGCTGGGTGCTGGGTGCCAGGGCAGCCAAGGGGCTGGAGGGAGGAGGAGGAAGAGGAGAAGGAGGAGAAAGGTTCTGCGTGTCCCTGTCTTGCTCACCAGGCCAGTGCCTCTCCCATTCAGGGTCGGTGTGACCCCTTGCAGGGGCTGCAGGATGGAAGGGGAAGCAGCAGTGGGACTGTCCTACATCCCTCTGCAGCCATGGAGGGAAGGATGGACACAGGGACACAGAGTTCATAGAATGCTAGAGTGGTTTGGGTTGCAGGGACCTTAAAGCCCACCCAGTGCCACCCCTGCCATGGCAGGGACACCTTGCACTGTCCCAGGCTGCTCCAAACCCTGTCCAGCCTGGCCTTGGACACTTCCAGGGCTGGGGCAGCCACAGCTGCTCTGGGAGCAGAGATGGAGGGTGGGCAGCACTGTGGGATGTGCTGGGAGAGGCTGAGGATGTTCCCAGCAGGAGAAGGGTGATGCTGGCTCTCACCGAGGTTTTCCCCTGCCCACAGAGCTCCCATCCCTCACAGGCAGGGACCTGTCCTGCAGTGAGATCAGCTGTGGGTCAGGATGCAGCAGCTGGACAGAAGTTGCAATCAGGATGGGGATGGTGCTAGAGGGGAGCTCTTATCCCCACCACCATCAGGGTTTCCTGAAGAAATCAAACCCTTCCAGCCCAGGAGCCTGCTCCCCTGTAGGTGGAGAGATCCACATCTCCATGGTTATGTCATAGAATCATGGAATCATTCAGGCTGGAAAAGCCCTGTCAGATCATCAAGTCCAGCTGTTCCCCCAGCACTGCCAAGGCCACCACTGACCCATGTCCCCAAGTGCCACATCCACATGGCTTTTAGATCTCTGCAGGGATGGTGACTCCATCACTGCCCTTGGCAGCTGTGCCAGAGTTGGACAACTCTTTCAGTGAAGAAATTTTCCATAATACCCAACCTAAACCTCCCCTGGGGCAACTTGAGGCTATTTCCTCTTGTGCTGTCTTATCCTATTTGGCATTGAGCACAGTCCTGGCAGAGAGATTTCACAGGCTGATGAGCTGCGTGGCCTCGCTTTGCCTGGCAATCCATAAAAGTGAGCAGCAACACCCAGAACCTGCAGAAAATATCGAGGATCCGTGGGTGCTCCATGTGTTACAGAGCTGCGAGTGTTTCCGTGGAGGAGGAGCAGCGCTGGTCGCTCCCCTCCCTGCCACGGGGACAGCGCTGAGCTCATTATCGAGGACAACAACATCCCCAGGGGACCGATTTTCCCTGGAAAAAGAGCAGCCGGACTCTGGAAAGTGCTGGCACGCAGGGCTGAGCTGGCTGGCGGCCAGCCGGGGGTCTCGTGTCCCGTGGAGCCGAGCTCTGAAGTTTGTTGACGTCTTTCTTTTTCACACTGACGGAGGAGGCTGTGCAGCAGGAAAGCGGCTCAGCCGACATCCTCGCGCAGCTAAACGCGGCTTCCTGCCCCTCTGCCCGCCCCGGGGCCGCCGGGTCACAGCGGCACTCGCTGCAGGATGTGTCTGCAGCGCCTCAAACAATGACCCCGCCAGCGCAGGACCCTCTCCTGCTCCGGCAGCTCGGGGGGAGGTGGAGGCAGGAGATGCCACTTCTCACTTGGAACCACACTGGGTAAAACCCGGCTTCCCAAATCTCCCCACACCTGGGGAGCAGCCACAGATCTGGAGAGGCCACGTGGAAGTGTGTTCCACCGGGGAAATGCTTATTTTCCATCCCAAATCCCGCCTGTCCATGCACGAGCCTTTCCCTCTCCTGAGTCCTTCAGGGTTTGCAAGCTCCTCTCCGGAGCAGGATTTGGCCCCAGCTGTGATGCCGTGGTCCCTTTCCTGGCACTGCCAGCTGTTTCTCCACCCCTCTCCCACGCATCCTTTGGGGAATTAAGGTGTTCGGGGCTGTTCACACATGGATTGTGCACAGGTATTTGCACAGGGAAGGTAAATCTGGCTGCCCCAGTGGCATGTGGCTCAGCCACCTTTTGCTGCCACTGAGGAGCTGGGGATCACAACCCAAAAATTGACCTCAGCCCTCATATCAGGGACGTTTCTGCTGGTGACTGAGCAGTGAAACCCCTGCTCGAGCTGGGGTCCTCCACAGGGTGTCACATTCCTGCTGCTGCTGAGCCAGATCAGGGAGCTCCAGCACCTCCGCAGAGTGACCTGCTCAAGGGCAGCTTCCTCCTGGCTGTCCATCCCTTCCCTGCAGTTCCACTGTCCCCACAGTGTCCCTGCCACGTGCGGGTCCTGCTGCCAGGGTGGGGGTCCCCCACCCTAGCCATGGCCAGCAGAGGGTCCCCAACAGCGATGCTGTCACAGGGGTTGTTGAGGGATCAGCGTCAGGTGCCAAGTGGTCTCTGTCACAAGAGTCGATGTCCAGGGTTTGGTGTCTCAGGGTTCGTTGTTGCCGGGGTTGTTGTCACGCCCTCGAAGCTGCGCTCGGCGCTGGGAGAGCAGGGCACAAACCTCAGCTCAAACCTCACTCTCGTCTCTCTCTCACACATTGGCAGCGCCCACCATGCTCCTTCCGGCCGAGCCGCTGCGCTCGGAGCTGCCGGGGGGGATGAGGAGCTGCTGGGGTGGATCTTCCGCTCGAGCAGCTGCTGCTCCTTCGCTCGAGGCTCGTCCTGAGCCGGAGCCGCGGCTGGGGCTCTGCTCAGCGAGTGCTCAAAACATACCAGGACAGGGAAGTGTCTCCTGGTTCAGTGGGGGAAGTTTGGTCTTTGCTCTGACGTTACCAACACAGTGGGTTTGTTTTTTTCCCTCTTTTCCCAGGTGCAGCGAATGCAAAACGGTCTTCCACCGGGACTGCCACGCCCGGGCCCCGTCGTGCCCGCGCTGTGAGCGGCGGCAGCGGTACCAGCGGCGGCTGGAGGCCAGCACAGAGCCCAGCCTGTAGCCTGGCACTGCCCTCGACACTGCCCGCGGGATGGGGATGGGGGGAGGGACAGAGCAGAGCCCCCCTGCCTGAGAGCCCGTCCTGTGCCTGGCCCTGCCCTGGGGACAGGGACAGTGTGGGGTGGGTGCACCTGCCCCACAGAGGGACCCTCTGCCCACCCAGGGCCGAACAAGGGGGGTGGAAAACTCCATCCCCCTTCACACTAACCGGGTGCTGTTCCCTGTCACCCTCCGGGTGCCAATGTCCCCTCCCAGTGGAACCCAGCGGCTCTCCACGGTGTCATCCCAGAATTCCAATCAAGGGTGTGGAGAACTGACATTGATCAAAGCTCTAGATTTTTAGGATGTTCGATACTGAAAACTGGTATTTTTTTACATGGGGGTTTTGCACAACTGGGCTGCTCTGGGTGATGGAGCCGCGCAGGGAGGGGACAAATTGACACTTGTGCCTTTAGGGACCTGCGCGCCCCCGGGGGACCGTGGGTGCCCCGAGCATCTCCCGCTCCGAGCCCAGCCAGCGCCGTGGCCGCTGGGGAGAGCCGGGCCGCTCCTCCCTGCCTGCTGCTGCTCATCCTCGGGAGAAATTTTATTTTCCTTTAACCCCTCCCCACGCAAAAATAATTAAAGTCTATTTAACAACAAGTGAAGTGATTTCTGGGTTTGCTTCTCTGCAGTGGGACCAAATCACAGGTTGAACCTGACACGGTGTCTCTGTGGGAAGAGGGTAGGGAATGGGTATGCTGCCTGTCCCTTATCCTCTGTCCTCCATCCTCCCTGCCCATCCTCCAGGGTTTTGCTTGGGAAACTGGTTGGGGGACCCTTCCCCATTTTCCTTCCCGTCTGCTCCCCACTGGTGTCAGCCTCTCCCATCGTTATTTTCCCTGCGCCCATGTGCCAGGAGGACTTCGGGTGTGCCCACCAACACAGCAGAACTCCCTGGGGTGTGTGGGGACAAAACCCGGGACAGAACAGCTCCCATGGGACCCCCCTAATCGGGTCCCCAACCCACTGCCCAGGGAGGCCGTGCCAGATCCGGGAGCAGCGCAGATCCCGGCTGAGCCGCGGGGCTGGGCCCTTCCTGCGGCAGGAACCTCCCGAGGAGCCGTTTCCTCGTCGGGCGGCAGCGGGTCCCCTCCGCCAGCGTCCCTTCCCGCCCGCCGAGGGGAGGAAACGCGCCCCACAACCCCGTGCTGCAGCCGGGGGCCGGGCACCCACCCCGCCGCGGAGCCCGGCCCCGTCTCTCGTCGAGGCGGCGGCGGAAACCGGGCGAGTCGGGACCAGCCCGGCGCGGGCACGAGCGGCACCCGCGGGCGCGCACCCGCCCCAGCGCCGGCCGCAGGTGAGAGCGGGGCCCGGGGGCCCGGGGGCTTCGGGGGCTCAGCAGCTTGGGGCTCAGCGGCTTTGGGGTCTCGGGCATGGTGGTAAGGATGGTGGCGGTGACCCCAGGGCTGTTCCAGCAGGTTCGGGCGGTTTGCGGAGCTGCCGCATAGGGCTGGAGCTCAGCGGGGACCCCGAGGGAGCTGAGCTGGGGGGTCCTCGCCCCAGGACGGGTTGGGCGCTGCCGTCACCTTTTCCCTGCCCCGTGTCCCGCAGGCGGAGGCGCCGGGAGGCCATGGAGGCGGCGGGGCCGGCGGAGGAGGCGCTGGTGCTGGTGGAGTACGGCTTCGAGTACCGCGCCAAGGACGGCACCCTGGTGTCCATCAAACCCAACGAGCGCTATGTCCTGCTCAAACGCACCAACCCGCACTGGTGGCACGTCCGCAGGAGCGGGGACGCCCGACCCTTCTACATCCCGGCCCAGTACGTCAAGGAGCTGCCACCCATCGCCGCCCCAGCCCCGCTTGACCCCCCGCCACCAGGACATGCTGCGACAGAGCCGGCCACGCTCGTCCCTCAGCCCCCGCCAGCCTACGAGTATCGGTTCATCGGCGCCGCCGAGCCGGGCGAGCCGGCAGGAGGGTGCCCGGTGCCCCGCAGGGACTCGATGCTCCAGAGGGACTCGGTGCCCAGGAGGGACTCGGTGTTTCAGAGGGACTCGGTGCCCAGGAGGGACTCACCGCCATCACTCAGCTCTTTTCGGGTCCTCCCGGGGCTGACCCCGCACCCCGCTGAGCCTGTGAGACCTTCGCAGTCCCTGGATGACCTGGCGCGGGTGACACCAGCACCACGCGGTGCCACTGCCATGGGGGCACGAGGGGACCCCCCAGGACACGCTCGCCCGCTCGGGAAGAGCCGCTCCGAGACCCTCTGCGCCTCCGGCAAGGACAGGGACGTGGCCAGGAGGCGGCCGGGGGCCGGCCCCGCGGCTCAGGTACGGTGACATCCCCACTGCTGTCCCCAGAAGCTGCGCTGGGCGGGGGGGTAGCGGGTAGGGGTGTTGAGCCTGAGCCCCTCGGCTGATTCAGTGGCCGTGTTCCCCCACTGAGACCTCCAGCACAGGGTGAGGTGACACCCTGGCACCGCAGCCACCGCTGGGACCCCCCAAGTCCCCCCACCGAGCTGACCCCGTGGGACAAACCTGCATGTGACCCCCCCGTACGGGTTTACCAGAATTGACCGTCTCGGGGCTGTGAGTGACCGCCTGCACTGGGGCCCCCCCGCACACCCTTCACCCTCAGCCCCCTGCCCCGTGTCTCAGTTCCCCCCTCATGGGCACCCCTGGGCTCTCCCAGCCCCAGAGCCCCGTGGTCCCCGGGACAGGGGGACTCGGTGCCACCCAGAGGGGCTTTGGGGTGTCCCCCTCAGGTTCCCGGAGCGTTCCGGGATCAGAGGAGGCAGAAAGGGGTTAACAGGGAAGCGCGGCAGCTCCTCCCTGCAGGGGCGGGTGCCTCACCTGGGCGCAGCACCCAGGGACCGAGGTGGGTGCTGGGTGCACCCCGGCACAGGCCAGCGCCCCGACACCCCAAAGCCAGGCTCACCCCACACCAGTAAGTAGCAAAGGGCCCTGCCCAGAGCCCCCTGGGCTGCCCCTCCCCCGGGGTCACCCGAGGGTGGGGCGCCCCCCCGGCTGCTCACCTGCCGCCAACACGGGCTGGGGTACACGGGGTGAGACAGTGACGGCACAGGGGTGGGTCCCACGACCTTGTCCCCTCCTCACTTGTCCCCGAGCACCTCACTTTGGAGTAACCCCAAGCACCTGGAGCACCCCAAGTCTGAGTGTCCTCCACTTCTAGGGGGGCTGGAGGGATTGTGCCACCTGGGGGAGTTGCTGGAGGAAATGGGGTGTTGGTGGTGGGGGGCTATGTTTTACACCCCATTTTCACCCCATTTCCCCCCATTTCCCACCCAATTTTTACCCCATTTTATACCTTGTGCCCCCAGCTGTGCCCTTTGCACACCCAAAGCCTCCGACCCCCCTCTGGGGGTGAGCCAGCATAGTCCCCAGCCCGAGTGCCACTACGGGGGCATTCCCCTTCCCTGCCCAAATCCAACCGGTGCCAAAACCATCCGGCATCGGGCATGGCGGGACCATGATCCTGCCACCATGTGCACCCGCCGGGATGGGATGGGATGGAACGATCCCGGTGTTGCGGGGACACAGCAGCCCCAGATCAGCCTTCGGTGGAGCAATGTGACACCAGACGGGGCACCCAAAAGTTTCGGGGATCATCCCAGTGCAATTCCTGCTTGCTTGGCCTTGGCTTTGCCGGAGGGGATGGCGAGTGGAAGGTTGTGGGGGACGGGTGACAACAACCCCCAGAGAAGCCAATTCCGCCCTGGGCGTCTCTTCCGCTCCCCAAACCCGGCAGGAAGCGGCGGGTGCAGGGCCCGGCTCAGGGCGCCAGCGGTGTTACCGGAGCCTCTCGGTGTCCCCACGGCTGTCCCCACCCCGGTGCCCCCAGTGCTGCCCCGGTGTCACCGCGATGGGTGACCGGGCGCCGGGGGGTCCGCAGCGGGCCCGGAGCAGGGTGCTGCAGCTGCTGCACTTGGGGAAGGTAGGCAGCACCCGAGGGTGCACCCAGCCGGGGGACAGGGGGGTGTTTTGGGGTCAGCCCTCCCCATGCTTCCCCTTGGGTTTCCCTGGGGGTTTATGGGCACCGGCGGGTGTCACCATGCCCATCCCAAAGCAGGGAGGGGTACCCGGCCCCCCCAGGGATGAGAACCACCCCAGGGATGCACCCATGGGGAAGAGAGAGGTGCTGGGGGGGCTCCGTGCCAGGGATCCCCCATTGCCACCCCCATGTCCCTCATCCCCAGGAGGAGGGTGACCCCCCCCAGTGGCTTCTGGCCCTGCTCACCATGGGGGGGTCGTGGGGTGATGGGGGGAGGATGAGGGGGTTTCATCGAGCTGCTGTCCCCCTCTGATCCAGGGTGTCCCCAAGGACACTGCACCCGCTGTCACCTCCTTCAGGGTGATGGGCAGGGCTGGAGCTGGGACCTTTGTCCCCACAGCCATTAGTGAGAGACTCAGGCTGTAAAACTGGGGAGATCAAAGGGTGCCAGGAGGGGGTTCCCTGCTGGCAGCACCCTCCTGGTCCCAGGGGACACATCCCCCGCCCCAAGCAGCCCCACAGTGGGGAGTCAGCCAGGCTGGTGCTGGGGATGTTATTTTGGGATACAGTGGTGAGACTGTCTGGTTCAGCATCCGGCTCTGAGGGGGAGGCCGGGGCTGTGGGTGCTGGAAGTGTCCCAGGGCACAGGTGATGAGGATGCAGGTAATGTGGGTGCTGGTATCGGTGATGTGGGGGCAGGAGGTGTCCTGGGGGGCTGGTGTTGAGGGTGCTGGGGTGCAAGCGTGGGTGAGATGAGTGTGAGTTTTGGGGTGCTTGTGCTGGGGAGGTGGGAGCAGAGTCTGGGGGTGCAGGGGACGATCAGGCTGGAGGTTTTGGGGCCGCAGATATCAGTGCAGAGGTTGTGGGTGTTCATGGTTTGGGTGCCAATGATGTGGGTGCTGCACACAGCAGGTGATGCAGGTACCAGTGATGTGGCTGTGGATGGTGCAGGTGGTGCATGAGTGGGTACCCATGACACGGCTGTTGATGATGTGGGTGACATGGGTACCAGTGATGGCAGTGCTGATGATGTGGGTGCTGCTGCTCCAGGTGCTGATGATGCAGTGACACGGGCACCGGCGGTGCGGGTGCTGCTGCGGGTGCTGCTGCAGGTGCTGCCCGCAGTGGGTGATGCAGGTGCCAGTGACGTGGTGCTGGCTGTGAGGGTGCTGCCAGCAGCAGGTGACACGGACAGCAGTGACACAGGTGCTGGCACTGGGGACACCGATGTCTCTCCATGGCCAGTGGGTGCTCCCTGCCCCACTCTGGGTGCTGTGGGTGCCCCTCTCCACCTCCTAGCCACCTACACCCCATCGTCAGCACCTCCTGCCCCATGCTCTGGGGGGCCCGGGCAGGGGGGTGACCCAGCAGCCAGGGCAGGATCCGGCTCCTCAGCCCCTCACCCAGCTGCCACCCTGACACCACAGTGGGGACATCCCAGGAACGCCGTCCCAGCTGCCGTAGTGACACATCCATGTCCCCCCAGGCACGCAAGGAGTCAGAGGAGACACCCGATCCCATCTACCTCAACATCCAGGAGCTGCGGGAAGAGGCCGCAGCCGCCAGCTCGGCCCCAGAGGAACCCGGCGGCTCCGTGTCGGACTGGGAAACCCACACGGACACGGACAGTGGACATTTGTTTTATTATAACCCGGTGACGGGCGAGACCACGTGGGATTGTCCCTTTGGGCAGGCGGCCGATGGAGTGAGTCCCGCCGCCTCTCCCGCCTCCTCACTCGCACACAGCCCGGAGCTTCCCGAGTGGGAACAGCACGTGGACCAAGGAAGCGGACAGACTTTTTTCTATAATTCGGTGACAGGTGAGACGTCGTGGGACCCCCCCACTGCGGGAGACACGGGCAGCCCCCGGGAGATGCACCCTGGGGGGACGCGGTACGGCCCCATGGAGCAGAGGGTGAGCACCCAGCGAGGCGCGGGGATGGGCTTGGGATGGGGGGAGACAGGGATGGGAATGGAGATGAAAAAGGGATGGGATGAAAATGGAGACAGAGGCAGAGATCGGGATTGAGAAAGGGATGGGAGATGCAGTGGAAATGGAGACTGAGAGGGAGATGGAAACGGAGACAGATGGGAAGGGAGATGAAGACAGACGAAGATGGACAAGGGTATGGATACAGGGGTGTAGGAAGGGATGAGAATGCAGATGGAAACGGGGTGGGATGAAAATGGAGGCAGAGATGAAGATTGAGAAAGGATGGGAGATGCAATGGAGATGAAGATGGAGACAAAGGTGGAGATGGGAATGGAGATGAAGACAGAAGAAGATTGAGATGGGAACAGATCCAGGGATGTAAAAAGAGAGGGGAATGGAGATGGAAACAGGGATGGGATGGGATGGAGATGGAGACAGGGATGAAGCTGGAGATGGGAGACAGGGATGGGAATGGAGATGAAGGTGCAGATGGAGATGGGAATGGATACTGGGATTGAGATGGAGATAGAAACAGGAATGGGAATGGAGATGGAGACAAGGATTGAGATGGAGATGGGAATGGAGATGGAGAAGATGGAGATGGGGCAGCCCCCACCTGGGCAAGCCACACAGGGATGCAGGTCTCTTGGTAGGGCACAAGATCTTGACCAGTCTCTTCTCTCCAGCCACCCACTCCAGAAACGGATTATCCCGACCTGTCTCCAGATGAGCTGGAGTGTTATCCCGAGGAAGACTATTCGCCCGTGGGCTCCTATGATCAGGGGGCCTCTCTCTGCCTGTCCCCGAGGCGCCCTGAGGAGCTGGGCTCACCTCCAGGCTGGTATGGGCACAGCCACCCCGAGGGAATCGTGTTCTACCCCGAGCACTTCGCCCCTGACACGGTACGGGATAGGGATGGGAAGGGATGGGAACAGGGATTGGGACAGGACTGAGGATGGGCATGGGGACAGGGAAAGGGACAGGGAATGGAAGAGGAATGAGCACAGGGATAGGAACTGGGATAGGGACAGGGATGGGTTATGGACAAGGACAGGGACAGCAATGGGGATGGGGACAGGGCCAAAGATGCAGACAGGGGTAACTGCCAGGGATAAACATCCTCACAAGCCCCCGAAGCAGGGGCTGCAGGGGCTCTGGGGTGCCGTGGGTGCACAGCACAGCCCCCTCCTGGCATGGGCACCTTGGGCCTCACCTGACGCCTCCCTGCCCAGGTGCCATCGGGCGGCCGCCATGAGCGGGCCAGCAGCGGCTCCAGCCAGGACAGCGGGCTCTTGGCCTGGCACGGCACCGTGTCACCGGCAGCGGGCACCAAGGAGGAGAAGGTGAGCACGCAGCGAGGGGCACCCAGCCTGCCCCCACCCTGGCACCGGGGAGAGCAGGGGGCAAATTTGACACCCCCACCTTTACTTTCCAGTTTAAAAGCCTCGAAAAAGCTGGGGTGCTCAACCGGACCAAGACGCTGGACAGAGGGAAGCGGCTCCGGTAAGAACATCCCGGTGTCCCCTGCAACTGGCGACAGGAGTCCAGCAGGGTGGAGGGGCTGTGCTATCCCACTGTATGACCCCTGCTCTGCTCCCCAGGAAGAACTGGAGCTCCTCCTGGACAGTGCTGGAAGGGGGAATCCTCACCTTCTTCAAGGATTCCAAGCACTCAGCTGCCAGCGCCTTGGTGAGAGCCCCAATGGCCTTGGGGCAGGGCAGCTCCTGTGGGGTGGGACCAGAACCCATGGGACTGGGACAGAACCCATGGGACAGGGCCAGAACCCATGGGACTGGGACAGAACCTATGGGACTGGGACAGAACCCCTGGGACTGGGCAAGGACTCACAGGATGTGGCCAACACTTGTAGGACAGGGACAGGCACCCATGGGGAACATGGCACTGGCCTCACCTCTGGGGTGGGGGTTCAGGGCTCTGTCTAGGGAGTGCAGGGGCTCTTAGGGGAGGGGGACCATGGCCAGCACCCACAGAATGCAGCCAGCATCCACAGGATAGGACCAGCATCTGTAGGACAGGGCAAGGATCCACAGGATGGGGTCAAAGCCTGCGGGATGGAACCAGCACCCATAGGATGAGGCCAACATCCAGGGCACAGGGCCAGCACCCACGAAACAGGACCCCTGGCACTGTGAGGGGATCAGCACTTGAAGGATGGGACCAGGACCCCCAGGCCGGGGCAGGTGCCATGCACAGGGACCCCTGGCACTGGGACATGTCCCCTCGCCCCCCCGCACACACACACACACACGCTCTCCCCACAGGGGTGCCAGTTGTGGGGCACCTGGAGCTGGTGGGAGCCAGCAGGAGGAAGCAGTGCCAGCCCCAGTCCCCCCCCGGGCCCAGTTCCCCCTCCAGTGCCCAGCAGCCACCGGATGCAGAAGTTGTCGTGGGTCTTGCAACACCCTGCGGTGACAGCAGAGAGGGGGGAGACAGGGGACCCACAGCTGGGGGAGACGCAGTGCTGGCCTCACCTCGGGGGTCCAGGGCTCTGTCTGGGGGTGCAGAGGCTCTTGGGGGAGGGGGCCGTGGCCAAAGTACCCTGAAACCCAGGGCACGAGGAGAACCAGTGGGTCTGATGCTCTCCCCCTGCAAAATCCCCTCCTTGGGGGCAACCACTCTCTCCCTTCCTGCAGTGTCACTGAGAGGGACCCCAAAGCTGGAGCCCCCCGGGGTCCCTGGGAAAGGCTGGGAATGTCCCTTGAGGTGATAGCAGGCCTAGGGTCTGGCTGTCCCCAAGCTGGTGGCCATGACACTCACCCCACCACGCAGCCCCACGTCCTAGTCCTGAGAGACCACAGGAGGGGACAGAGGGGTCCCATGGAGGACATCTGGCAATCTTGCCTTTCTGGAGGAGGGCAGCCCACACCCCCCAGCAGGATCCTGGTGTCCCTGTCCCCTCTGGGCAGGTGCCACCCTCATCCCCTTGTCCCCACAGAGGCACCCCAGCACCCTGACCACCCCCGAGCACACGGTGGAGTTGCGCGGGGCCACCCTCACCTGGGCCGGCAGGGACAAGTCCAGCAAGAAGAATGTCCTGGAGGTGAGCAGGTGACAGCAGGAGGGAACCTGGTCACACCACAGGGCAATGCCACACCTGCCCGGCTCATCCCAGCAGGGGTGCAGGGGATGGAACTGGGGACACTGGGGATGTGGGGACACCGGGGTGGGAGCACAGGGACACACTGCACTGCCGGCCACTGTCCCGTCCTGATGGGCACCGAGAGGTTACCAAGGGACATCCTGGCCCCCAGAGGAGTTTTTCCACTCGGGCTTTGCACAGGAATGAGGTTTCCAGCCGTTCCAGCTCCCCGGCACCGTTTGGTGTCACCGGAGTTGGCGTCGGGCTCAGCCACATCCTGGTTCCCAAATCCGCGTGGTTGCGGCAGCCCCGTGCCCTTTCCCTGACCTTTGCCTGTTGCTCCGGCAGCTGAGGACGCGGGAGGGCTCGGAATTCCTCATCCAGCACGACTCGGAACAGATCATCACCGCCTGGCACCGGGCCATCGCCGACAGCATCGGCCGGAGGGTGAGCAGGGCCCCCCGCCCCGCGGCCACCCCGGGGACGGGCCCCGGCGTCTCACGGTGCCCCTTCCTTAGGGCTCCTACATCCTCGGAGAGGAGGATGCCGAAATTCGGGCTGAATTCGGCTCCCGGGAGAAGCTGGGGGGCGGCGAGGAGAGGAGGGCAGGTGAGCAGCGGCACCCGGGGCGGGCCCGGGGGCCCGGCAGAACCGCCCACCCTGCGGGGTCCCCGGGGCGGGACAAGCCGGGAGCCCCGGTCGGTCCCTCGGGATGGTGCTGACCTGTGCCATGTCCCCGCCAGCCGCCGGGCAGGTGACGGGCAGTGCCGAGAGTGACACCAGCAGAGTCCGGAACAAACTCCGCAAATTCCTGCAGAGGCGGCCGACGCTGCAATCCCTGCGGGAGAGGGGCTACATCAAGGGTGGGTGTGGGGGGGCGCTGGGCCGGGGGATGCTGGGATGAGGGGCTGGGATGGGAGTGGATCGGGCGTGGGTGTCAGGATGGGGATACATCAAGGGGATTGCTGGGATGAGACTGGATCAGGATGGGGTGCTGGGATGGGGCTGGATCAAGGATACGTGCTGAGATGAGGGTAAAGCCAGAGTGAGCGCTGGGATGGGGTATCGGGATAGGGCACATCAGGGGTGGGTGCTGGAATGGGGCTGAGTCCCTCTGGATGTCTTCTGGCTGGAGGGTGGGCGGGGACAGACAGGGGGATGGAGTTGAGACACCAGGCTGAGTGACCAAGCCCAGCCCTGACCCAACATCTTGGTGGTGGGTTCGGCCATGTCCCATCACCTCCAGCCACCCCGATGGCACACTCCTATGGGAACAGAACCCTCTCTCCCCAACCCTATCCTGCACTAGCCACCCTCCTGGTGTCCCCTGGCCGTGCTCATGTCCCCGCTGTGTTCCCAGACCAGGTTTTTGGCTGCTCACTGCTGGCGCTGTGTGAGCGGGAGCGGGGGACGGTGCCGCACTTCGTCCTGCAGTGCATCCAGACCGTGGAGAGGAGAGGTACCACCCTGGGGACAGGGACAGCCTGGGGCACCAGCACGGGGACAGCTCCGGGGACAGCCTACATGGGATGCTCGGGCTTTCCTTGGAATCCTGGTGCTGGCTGCTGTACTGGGTGCTGTCACTGTGTACCACCTGGCTGTGGGCATCCTGCAGGGGACAGCAGGGACACATGGGGACCTGGAGTTCCCTCAAGAGTGTCTAATGTCCCATCCCAGGGTGGGTTGTTTAACTGGGAGCTTTCCCCCATCTCCATCTGCCCAGGTCTGGACATTGATGGGCTGTACCGGGTCAGTGGTAACCTGGCCACCATCCAGAAACTGCGCTACAAGGTGGAGCACGGTACGGTCACCTGCAGTGACAGTGGGGGACAATGGGGTATAACCCCCCTCGAGGGGCAGAGGGACAGGGCTGTGGTTGGGGAGGGGGCAGCCGGGGACCTCCACCCATCCCCGGGGGCTCTGGACACAGCTGAGGTGCTGCCCCACCCCCAGACGAGCAGCTGGACCTGGATGACGGGCGCTGGGAGGACATCCACGTTGTCACCGGGGCACTGAAGCTCTTCCTGCGGGAGCTGCCAGAGCCACTCATCCCCTTCAGCCACTTCGACAAGTTCATCGCTGCCATCAGTGAGGGACAGGGGACGGGATGGGATGGGATGGGATGGGATGGGATGGGATGGGATGGGATGGG
>NW_024581040.1:33486-35977 GCF_017639235.1 Corvus kubaryi
GGATGGGATGGGATGGGATGGGATGGGATGGGATGGGATGGGATGGGGTGGGATGGGGTGGGATGGGGTGGGGACAAGGATGGGGTTGTAATGGGATGGGATGGAGACAAGGATGGGAACTGGGATGGAATGGCGATGGGATGGGGAAGGGTATAAGGATGGGGTTGGGGACAAGAATGAGATTGAAATGGGATGGGAATGGAGAAAGAACTGGGACAGGGGGTGGTGATGGAGATGGGATGAGGATGGGGATGGAGGTGGGGACAGGGATGCTGTGGCCACTGGAGCCAGCCCCCACCGTGCCCTCCCTCCCTGGCAGAGATACAGGACCCGTCCCTGCGGGGCCGCTGCATCCGGGACCTGGTGCTGTCCCTGCCACCCGCCCACCATGACACCATGAAGGTCCTTTTCCGCCACCTCTGCAGGTGACCCCCCCCCTTGTTCCCCAAACCCTGCCTGGTGCAGGAAGGCAGAACACGACTCTGGGGACAGGTCCCGGGGTCAGGGCCATGCCGGTGACACATGCCCTGTCCCCACAGGGTGGTGGAGCACAAGGAGGAGAACCGCATGTCGGTGCAGAGCGTGGCCATCGTCTTCGGCCCCACGCTGCTGCGGCCGGCCAGCGAGGAGGCCAGCATGGCCATGCACATGGTCTTCCAGAACCAGGTGGTGGAGCACATCCTCAACCACTATGGATACATCTTCCCGGACGGATAAACCCTGGGGACACACGCGGGGACAAGCCCGGCAGCAGGGACTTGATGGAGCGGCGTCTCCAGGAAGGACTTGGCCATGTGTCACCTCAGTGGTGGCAGTCGTGGCTCCATGAAGGGCAGTGCGGGGACCCGGCTCAAGGGATGGGCACCCCGGTGGGTCCTCCTTGGCCAGCCCCTCCCACCGGGACCGGACGCGCGGGGGTTGAGCCCCAGGGGGTGTGCGGGGCTCGGGGGGTCCCCACGGGCAGTGGAGCGCTGCAGTGCCCAGCTCGCCGAGCCGGCGTTCCCAGGAGGGGAGGGAGGGTCCGGGCAGGCAGTGCCTGCTGGACGGTGGCACCAGCGGGCGGGCAGGGAGGAGCCGGGCAGTGCCATGGCTGGAGCCCCCTGCTCCATGCCCGAATAAAGAGCCCGTTCAGACACCAGGGTGAGGTGTTGCTGGCAGGACATGGGGACGTCCCAGGGACATCCCAGGGACATTGGTGGTACAGCAGGGGCTCCTGGTGACCCTTGGGGACACCACGTGCCCTCTGTACCCCATGAGGATGAGGGGATCTGAGACTGCAGGGCACGGCAGTGACCTGGGACACCATTCCTGGCTGGCATCACCAAACACTGTCACCACAAGTGTCACCACAGACAGTGAGACACGTGGTGAGAGCCACACGGTCAGAGCACACGAGTTCCCATCACCCAGAGCCACCTCCTGGGGTGGGGACACCTTGGGTCACGGTGGTGACAAGCTGGGACACAACCAGGACTGGGTGGGACACAAAAAGGACGGCAAGGGACATGACTGAAGTGCTTTGGGACATAACGGGGACAAAAAAGGGCATGGTGGGGACAAAAAAGGGCATGGCAGGGACACGAGGAGGGGGTGTGGGGACATGGGACACATGTCCCTTGCTTTGGGACACAGCAAGGACAGCACATGGCAGCAGGGACACGGGGATGGCTGGGGTACAGAGGGGACACTTGGGGACACAGCAAGGGCACTTTGGGGTGTGGTGGGGATGTGTGGGGATGTAGTGGGGCCAAGCTGGGCTGCAATGGGGACACTTTGGGACAAGACAGAGACACTTTGGGGTGCACTGCGGTCATTTTGGGGCACGAGGATTCTTGGGACACAAAGGAGAACTTGCAGGGCTGGTGGTTTGGGACACAACGGGGACAGTTTGGGATGCAACTGGGACACTTTGGGACACAAGGGGACACAGCTGGGGACGGGACAGGGACTGTTTGGAATGCAGGGGGGAAGTTTGGGGGCACAAGGGGGCACCGTGGGGGACAAGATGGTGTTTGGAGGGTGCAGCAGGGGCACTTTGAGACACAATGGAGCCACTTTGGGATGCAGTGAGGCCACTTTGAGGCACAAGAAAGTACTTTGTGACAAGAGGGGATTCCTCAGGAGTGCAGTGGGGGTTCTTTGGGACATTTGGGGACACTATTGGATGCATGGGACGCACTTCAGGAACTTTGGGAGGCGTAGGGGACCCTCGGGCCCCCTCGGAGCGCTGCGGGGCGGGAGGAGGGCGGTGCCGGGGGCAGAGCCCGGCCGATCCCCGCTCCCTCTCTGCTCCCTCCCCGCTCCCATCCCGATCCCACCCCGCTCCCGGCCCCGCTCCGCGCCCCCCGCCCGGCTCCATCTTGTTCGCGGCCGCCGCAGAGCCGCTCCAGGTGCGGGGGGCCGGGAGGGATCGGGGGCCCGGGAGGTTCGCAGGGACCCGCCGAGGGAGCCGGGAGGGGACCTCGGGTCGACCCCCGCTCGGGACCCCCCC
>NW_024581040.1:55977-90442 GCF_017639235.1 Corvus kubaryi
CACCGCCCCGGCACCGGGACCACCCCCGGCACCGCCCCGAGACCCCCAGACCCACCCCCGGTACCGCCCCAGACCCCCGGCACCGCCCCCTGCACTGCCCTGGGAGGGAGGGCCGGGACCCATCGCCGGTACCGCAGCTGCCTCCGCAGCCCCTCCCCGGGACCGCTGCGGGACCTGGACCGGGACTCGGTACCGGCATCGGCATCCCGGGACTGACCCTGGTATTGGCAGCGGCATCTCAGGACCCGCCCCCGACATCGGCACCGACCCCCGGATCCACCTCTGACACTGCCTCGAGCCCCGGCACTGCCCCCGGTACCGCTCCCGACCCCTGTACCCACCCCCGGTACCACCCCGGGACCAGGACCGGGACCCGCACTGCGGGACTCACTCCGATACTGGCACCGGCAGCCTCGCACTGCCCGCGGTACCGTACAGGCCTCCCGGGACCCATTCCCGGCTCCGCTCCAAGCCCCGGGACAAGGACATGGTACCGGCACCGGCATCCCCGGACTGACCCAGTACCGGCACCAGCACCCCAGGACCCACTCCCGGTACTTCCTTGAGCCTCACTGTCGACCCCCGGTACCGCAGCGGCATTTCGGGACTGGCCCTTGGCACTGCCCCGACCCCCCGGACTCATCCTCGGGACTGACCCCAGTACCGTGACCCACCCACGGTACCAGCACCAGCCCCGGTACGGATTCCAAAGCGCTGCACAAGCCCCCAGGACTCACCCCGGCACCAACCCCCACCGCCCTCCCGGGGCACCCCACAAGGGCACACGGGGGTCCCCAAAAGCCTCCCTGCCCCCCTGCTGCGCCGTGTCCCCTGCGGGACCCCCCCGGTGCGGGTCCGGGGGGGCACAACCACATCGCCATGGGCAGCACCCGAGGGCCAGGCGGGGATTTATTGTCCGGGGGGAGCAGAGGGGGGCTGGGGTCTCACGGGCACTCGGGGGGGCTGCGCGGGGATGGGGCACAGGGGGACCCCGGGGACACCGCTAGTCCTGGGCATCCCCCGGCTCCTGGGCGTCCCCTGGCTCCTGGGCCTGGACGGGCTCCTGCATGTCCCCCTCGGTGGGCGGGCGCGTCCTCTTGAAGAAACCCGTCTGGAAGGGGACACGGTGACAGTCGGACCCCGGGGGACCCCGCGGCACCAACCCCGGGGATCCCACAGCATCAGCCCCCCAGAGGTGCCACAGGGACCCCATGACAGCTCCTGAGGGACCCCCTGGCACCAGCCTCTGGGGACCCCACGGTGTCACCCGCCTGGGACCTCACGGCATCACCTGTGCTGCTGTCCCCCCATCCTGCCCCACATCCCCCGCCCCCAGCACTATGTCCCATGTTTCATGGTCCCTCTGGTGTCGGTGAGGCCCCACAACCATGGTGGATGTCACCAGCGTCCCCAGTGTCCCCCTGGGCCCACTCACCTTCCACATGAGGAGGACGAGGAGGGTGAGGAGCAGGAGCCCGGCCAGGACCCCCAGCACCACCCACCACACTGGCACAGGGCCCTCGCCCCCGGGGCTGGCACGCACCACGTGGGTGTCGGTCTGCAGAGGGACAGGTGGGTGACACCACTGCCACCACGGCCTGTCCCTGTGTCCCCACACCCACGCCAGCCCTACCTCGGCCTTGCCAGTGGGCAGGACCCGGGGCTGGACGTGGTAGGGCATGGCCGAGGTGTTGAACCACGCTTGTGACTGGATGCAGAACTGCGTCAGGAGGTGCTCCCGCTAGGGACGGACAAGGTGACACACGAGGGACACATGGGGACACATGGGAACACATGGGGACACATGGGAACCTGGCGTCAGGGGTGCTGGCAGCTAACAGGGCACCCATGACCCCACACATGGTATCCCCAGGGTGCTCTCTGGGGACCAGCATGCAGGAAGGGCCATGGCAGGGATGCCCTGTGGCCACAGTGCCACCCCAACCCCTCTGCCCCCAGGAGGGGACAGTACCTGCTGCAGGGTGTCCATCCAGAGCAGGGCGTGGACGCTGACCAGTGCCCGCTGGTCCTTGCCCAGGCTGGGCACGTGGCAGGTGATGTCCACGCACGTGGCATTGTCACAGTCCTGAGGGACAGCGGTGGGTGCTGGGGGTGCTGGGGGGCCCCCAGCCCCGGGGACACTCCCAGCCCTGTACCCACCATGGGCTGCAGTCCCCAGGGTCAGCCAAGGGATGCGGTCCCCCGCCCTGGCACCCCCCAGCCCCGCACCCATCACAGCCCGCAGCTCCCCGGGGTCACCCGCTCACCACACGGACGAGGTCCCCCAGGCCGGCTCCCCGGGGCGGCTCCGCCTCCCGGCGCTCCCGCTGGTGGGTGCCGTTCCCGGGCGCTGCGGCGGTCGGGCGGGGGATCTCCAGCTGGAAGGGGACACAGAGGTGGCACCCACTGCCCTGACTCGCCCCAGCGCCCGCGGGTGGGCAGCGGCCCCGCAGCCCCTACCTGGGCGGGGTTGAGGGCGGGGTGGTGGGAGCAGTTCATGCCCCCCTCGGTGCCCAGCTCCAGCAGGTAGAGCAGGACGTGGTCGCCCAGCTGGTGGGGGACGGCGAGGCTCAGGGTGACCCCGCTGACGGTGCCGGGACCTTTGTTGTGGAGCTGCAGGAGGACGGTGGGGTGATGCCCAGCGCAGGGGGTGACGCCGGGGAGGGGACAGAGGGGGACATCCCCTGAGCACCCGCGGGTGCAGTGTCCCACCTCATAGACGTGCTCCACCTTGATGCCGTGGTCCTCGAGCCGCCGACTGCCCTCCACCCGGTGCCAGCTCGTGGGCAGCACCGTGGTGGCAGGCAGGGAGGTGCTGGTGGGAGAGGAGGGTCAGTGTCCCGCTCTGTCCCCCCCATTGTCCCCATGTCCTCCCAGACCCTCACCCTCGCAGCTCCATCTCTGCCTCTGCCTCCACGGGCACTGTCACCGTCACCGACGCGTTGCTGGGGCTGGGGCTGTTCTTGCTGTGGGGACACAGAGACATGAGGGATGGACTCTGAGTTTGGGCACCGTGTCCCAGCAGTGGGTGGGGGGCAGGGGGACAGCAGGGCATCACCTCCGCAGCTGGAGGTGGAAGGTGATGGCGTCCCCCATGTCCTCCAGCCCGGACACGCTCAGCTCCAAGTCCACGGTGATCTGGGGGACAGCACAGGAGAGGGGCAGGTGGGTGACCAGCCCCAATGGGTGACGGGCACAGCAGGGACCCCCTGTCTCCTTACCTGGGCTCCCGCTTTCATGGGGTTGCCCAACTCACAGAGTACCACACGGGTCCCATTCTCCTTCTTGGGGTTGCAGCTGAGCTTCTCCTGCCCCTGTGGGGTGGGGACATGGGACAGGGACACATCATGGACCCCCCCATGAGCCAACCACCCTGGGGACCTGCACGAGCTGAGGGCAGGGCTTGAGCCCCACACTCCAGACACCCCTGAACGCCCATCACCAGTGGGCACGCCATGGAGGGTGATGGCCACCAAGGGCAGGACATGAGCCCCCCAGCCTAGGGTCCCTGGGCACCCATCCCCACCAGGCGCAGCCATGGAAGATGATGGAGATGGAGGATACAGTGTAAGCCCCCCGATGTGGGTCACCCCCTGTGCTGGGCATCCCCCAGCACCCATCACCACTGGGCACCCCCAAAAACGGTGATGGCTACCAAGGACAGGACATGACCCCTCCCTCCCCCCATCACCCCCGTTACCCCCCACTCGACACCCACCGGGATGGTGCTGCGGGCAGCCTGGTAGTGGGTGCCGGGAGGCAGCTGCACCCTCAGCTCAGCCTCGAAGGCGCCTTCGCCCGCGTTGGTGGCGTTGGCGCGCAGGGAGAGCGCGGCCTCCGCCCCGATCAGCAGGCGTTGGCTGGGGCTGGGGACATGGGGACAAGGCTCAGCACCCCGAGGGGACACCGAGCACTCCCTCACCCCCCCCCGCGGTGCTCACGTGTCAGCGGCCAGGTGGAGGTCGGGGACACAGAGGTTGTCATCGCCACAGTCCTCCAGGATGATGTGGGTCTGGGAGGGGACAGGGAGGGGACAGGGAATCCCCCATCCAGGGTGAGGTGCGGGAGGGGGAGTCATTGAGGACAGCAGGGGACACGGGGGGACATCCTGGGGAGGGATTGGGTTGGTCGGGGGACCAGAGGGGACATCCCAGAGGGAAGATTTGGGACAGGACAGGGTAGAGAGGGGACGTTCCAGGGAGAGACTGGGGATGGTGGAGCGGAGGGAGGTGACGTCTCCGGGAGGGAAGAATGGGTACAGCAGAGGGGACATCCAGGGGACGACTGGGGACACACCAAGGAGGGAGCAGGGACAGCAGGGGGAGATCCTGGGGAGGGATTGGGGATGGCAGAGGGGACATTCTCGGGGTGGGAATGGGGACAGTGCTGGGTACAGAAGGGATATCCCAGGGGACTGCAGATTGGGGACTGCAGGGTGAGCACAGAGGGCAGAACAGGAGGGATATGCCAGGGAGTGGCAGGGACAGTGGGGGGGCACATTCCAGGGGGAATGAGGGACAGTGGGGGGGTAGGAGCCACATCCCGGTGGAAACTGGGGACAGTGGGGGGGACAGGGGCAATGTCCCAGGGGGATGTTGGGGACACTGGTACAGGCTGGGAACCCCGGAGCTGAGCACACCCGGGCTGGGGTACCCACACGTGCCCTGGCCCAGCCGTGGGGATGAGTCCACCCCGTGTCACCATGGTGACGTCCCCCCACAGCCACGTCCCCCCTACCTGTGCCTGCACCAGGGTGTCCCCGTAGAGCACCAGCCCCGGGGCCTCTCTGGGCAGCGTCAGGGCCACGCTCAGGGCCACCGGGCTCAGCTTGTCCTTGAACTCGGCCTTGTCCTGGGGACATCCGTGGGCAGAGCACTCTGGAGGGCATCCCGTGCCCACCCCACCCTAGGGCCCCCACCCATCACTGTCCCCATCCCTGTTACCCACCCTTCTGGGACACGGGGACACCGTTATCCCCAATCCCTGTCCCCATCCTGGCTGGGGATGCCACATCCCCTTTCCTGTCCCCCACCCTCTGCCGCGCTGTCGCTGTGCCCGTACCCGCAGGTAGGCGGTGAGGTTGCTGCACACAGGGGGTGTCCCCGGTGCCACCACCAGCTGTTCCTGCCAGGACGATTGGTGTCCCTGCAGCAGCAGGACCCTGCGCGACGACCGGGGCTTCAGCCGGTCCAGCTGCAGCTCGGCCTCCAGGTCTGGTGGGGAATGGGAGGGTGACACTGGTGACACCCCCGCAGTGCCCGTGTGCCCCCCGGGTGACACTGGCACTCACCGATGCTCTGAGGGATGCGCTGGCCCGTCACGCTGACACAAAACACCACGTGGAAGCTGCGGGTGGACAATACCAACAGGTGCTCAGGGACCTGTCCCATCCCCACGGTGGGGTCCCCATGGTCCCCACAGTGGGGTCCCCATAGTGTTCCCGCGGCAGTGCCCCCTCACCAGCTGACACGGACACTGGAGCCGGGCAGGACACAGTCAAGGACCTCAGGGTTCAGCCCGTCGGGGACACTCAGCTGGGTCTGGGCCACCACCACGGGTAGTCCCCTGGGGCACGGGGATATTGCTGAGGTGCCAGGGGACCCAGCAGGGGACCCAGCAGGACCCGGGCCACCGCAGGGACGGGCACTCACTGGTACACGGCCACCTTGGCCGCCCCGTAAGCCCCCACGAGCAGATCTGCGGGGACAAGCGGAGGGTCGGCGCCGGGGTGGTGACACCGGGGTGGCAGGGCGGTGGCAGGGCGGTGGCAGAGCGGTGTCGTGCCAGGGCTGTACCCGCGTAGCCGTTGCCGTCCAGGTCGGTGGCACCACGCAGGGCGAAGCCGAAGGCGGCGGGGCCGGGGAAGGGGCTGTTGAGGCGCTGCGTGGGCACCGGAGCCAGCCCCTCGCTCTGCCCGCGGAAGATGAAGACCTGCCCGCTGCCACTGTCACCCCCCTGCGGGGCACCCACGGCCACGTCTGGGGACAGATGGGACGTGAGCGCCCGCCCAGGCTGTTCTGCCTCAGTTTCCCCAAGGCGCGGCACCGGGGGTGGCACGGCCCCCGCCCCACCCCGCCGCGGTGTTACCGCCGAAGCCGTCCTTGTCCAGGTCCCCGAGGCTGGCGATGGCGGCGGCGAAGCGGCCGTAGGGGTGGGTGCCCGTCAGGGTCTGGGGGGGCCCAGCGAGGGGCTGCTGTCCCCGCCCCAGGTAGAGGTAGAGGCGCCCCAGTTCGCTGCGCTGCCCGTCGGGGCGCCGGGCCATGTACAGGGGGGCACCCACCAGCAGGTCGTCCCGCCTGTGCCCGGCGCGGGGTCAGGGTGAGGGTCCCCAGATTTGGGGGCCGGGGGCACCCAGCGGTGTGCCAGGCACGCGGCAGCACCCCTGGGTGTCCCCGTGGAGGGGGGGGGACGACTGTCCCTACTCTCACCCGTCCCCATCGACATCGGCCACTGCCACCGTGTGCCCGAAGTACGAAGCCACCTGGAAAGGGTCCGGGTAGAGGGTGCCACCGGGGGGTGCCAGGGTCCCCCCCCAGGTCGGGGGGGCTGGGGAGCAAGGGGGTGCTGGGATGGGGGGCAGGAGTGCTGTGGAGCACCGGGGGTGCTGGGGGTGGCACAGGGCAGGGGTACCTGCTGGCTGGCGATGCCTCGCAGCCAGCGCAGAGTGTCCCCCGCAGAGAAGATCTCCACCTGCCCAGGGCAGTGTCAGACGCCAGCCCCAGCCCGGGGTGACACATGGTGGCGGTCCCCTGGTGTCCCCTCGGCCAGGCACCGGCACTGGGCACTCCGCAGCACTCACCTCACCCCTCGTGTTGCTCTTGTTGGGGACCCCCACCACGTACTCTGCGAGGGATGAGAGCCCTGAGTGCCCCCCCCCCCCCCCCCGGGGCATTGAGGGGAGCACGGGGACACCCCCGGCACTGGGGTGGGCACAGGGATACCCCTGGTGCGACATGGGGGCATGAGGGCACAGAGATGGATGGGACCCCTGTCCTGGCACAACCTCTGTGCAGCCCCCTCGGGAAGGGAAGCAGGGTCACTGTGGAGCCCTGGGATGCCCCAGGCCCACCAACCCCTGTCCCCTGCACCCCCCAGCCCTACCTTTGGTTTTGGGGTTGCCATCAAACTCGCCCACAGCCACCGAGTACCCTGCAGGGAGATGGGCACTGATGACCCCGGGAGCAGGAGCTGGCAGTGGGGCAGGGTGCCCGTGCCCCCTGCTCACCCCGGTACCCGTCCTCGTAGTCGCTGGACACCGGCGCCGTGGGG
This sequence comes from Corvus kubaryi, assembly GCF_017639235.1. Taxonomy (NCBI): domain Eukaryota; kingdom Metazoa; phylum Chordata; class Aves; order Passeriformes; family Corvidae; genus Corvus; species Corvus kubaryi. The sequence goes on from NW_024581040.1 coordinate 63,247, forward strand.
CGCCCGGGGCTCCCCGGCCACAGCAGGGACGTGCCGAGGAAGCGCCTGAGGATCTTGTCCAGCTCCACCGAGTATACGAGCCCTGGGGGACACCGCGGGGGGAGCACCGGCACTGCCGGGGCACCCGCTGCCACGCGCCCTGGGCTGCCAGTGCCACTGCGGGTGGCACTTACGGGGTACCCCATCCGGGGTGCCCTCCTCCCGCCGTGCCCACTCAAAGGGAGCAGCCCGGGAACACCAGCCGGGGTGGCAACGCCGGCGGGAAGGACTCACCCGAGAAGTAGTACCCGCCGGGGGCACCCAGCACCAGCGTCCCGTCCTGAGGGAGGAGCTGGCTCAGCATCACCCCGGGGCACCCTGGCATCTCCCCCAGGCATCCTCACCCAAGTATCCCCCACCCAAGCATCCCCCCCACTCCTAGGATCTCTCCTCCTGGAATTCCCACTCCAGCATCCCCCATCTCAGCATCCCCACCCCAACGTCCCCCACCGTTACACCCAGGTACCATCCTGGCCACACCCTCTGCATCTCTATCAGCACCCCATGGGCATCCCGGGGGGCACCCCGACCACGCAGCCCCCTGACCCCCCCCAAGGTTCCCGAGTCCCCCAAGTCCCCCGAGCCCCTCAGGTCCCCTCTCACCGGGGTGACAGCGGCGCTGAAGCCGATCTCGCAGTAGCGCTTGTCGTGCACTGAGGGCACAGGGCAGGGTCAGACCGACGCCGGCTTGGGGCACCCCCCGCCCCCGATCCCCGCTCACCGTAGTTCGTCTGGCGGTAGGTGCCGGCCATGGTCCGGTCGCGGCAGGGCGAGTACCACACCGCGCGCCGCTGCCCCGGGCTGTGCACGAAGCAGGCGCCCGTCGGGGTGCGGAACGCCTCGTGCTGCCTCTCCATCGCGTTCCAGTGCTGCAGCGGGGCACAGACCTGGGCACGGCGGTGGGACAGGCTGGGTGCCCACCCCGCCGCCACCCAAGGCTGCCCACATCCCCCCCCCGGATGCACTCACCACCAGTTTCCCGTCCCAGCTGGTGACGGACGCTCCCAGCCACTGGTGCGACTTGTAGGTGTGGAGCTCCAAGGTGCCCTGGCTCTCGATCTCGTCCCCTGGGGGAGCGGGAGAAGGGGAATGTGCGGAGCTGGCACCCCCCCGGCGCCCACCCCCCGCCCCACGGCGCCCACTCACCCGTAGTGTCGATGGGGAGGGGGTGGCAGGGGGTCTTGTTGGGGGGCCAGGAGCAGAGGAAGACGGCGCCGGGCTGAGCCACTCCGGGCTGGGAGGTGTTGGCACGGGGGGCCCCCACCGCCACGGTGGGCCTGGGGAGGCAGAGCGGGTGTCAGGGTCGGGGGGCGGGTGTCAGGGTCGGGGGGCGGGTGCCGTGCCCGACCTCGACACCCCGGTGCCTCTCTACCTTCCCCCGCTCATGTGGAAATCCAGGGCGAAGCCGAAATAGCTGCCGGGGGGTCCATCGAAGGTGGTGGGGGGGTCCTGGAGAAGCCCCAGGGTGGGGGGCAGGCGCAGCCCCCCGAGGAGCAGCAGCACCCCCAGCAGCCCCATCGTCGCCCCAAAATGTGGCCACAGCCCCGGCACAGCCCGTCCCGGGGCGTCCCTGGCTTATCTCGGGGGACGCAGCTGGAGACGGGGCCAGCGAGAACGGGGAACACAGGAAGGACCCCCCCGGAGGCACATCCGCTCCTGCAGGGAGCCAGAGAGGTGCGGGGGAGATGGATGGGAGCAGGGCGGGGGACAGGAGGTGGCAGTGCCACCGGAAGGCACGGTGACAGGCTGGGGACACGGCCACAGCAGCCTGAGCCTACCGCCCGCCGGGGCCGCACCCAGCCCGCCGCGGGGTGCCGGTCTTAGGGTGGCTATTTTGGGATGTCCATCTTGGGGTGGCTATTTCGGGGTGCGGGCAGTCCCTACCAGCGGAAATGCGGCGAGGAGGGGGGAGGACAGCAGGGCACAGGGCCCCTCTATCGCCCTCGATATCCCCTCCGCAGCCGAATGGAGCTGACAGCACCGAGCCCGCCAGCGCTGGGCATCACCCCCACACTGTGTCCCCTTCCCCGGGGCAGGGACACCCCAAAACCCTGCCAGGGGAGAGCGGGGCTGGCAGCACCAGCGCTGTGCAGGGCTCTGGCAAGGGACGAGGGGCACGGTAGGGACAGCCCACAGCCAAATGAGCGAGGCGTGTCCCTGTCCCCGCGGAACAGCCGGGGCCCCGCAGCCAAGCCAGGCCTGCGGCAGCCGCGGGGGCTCAGCCCTGCCCGGACAGCGCCGGCAGCCCCCGAACGCCCCTGCGGAATTAATTTAAACTCTATTAATTAAGGACTCTCGGGCAGCTCCTCGTGCCAACCCAGAGCCGGGGGCCGGGAGAGGCCCCGGAGCATCTCCCCGGGAGCCAGCCCGTGTGAAAAGCAGCTTTCCTCCTCTCCATCTCTGAAGTTGCAGGTGGGAAGCAGGACAGGGGAGTCGGGGGGTCTCGAGGGGCACAGGGGGGTCCCCGCAGAGCCAAGCGGCACCTTGGCCCCTGATGGGGGACACAGCCCCCAGAGCCGGGGCTGCTCCAGCCCTTCGGAGCAGCTGGAGCCTCTCGGCCACCCTGGAGCAGCTGCAGTTGGAAGAGAGTGGGATTTGCCCAAAGCCGTGGCAGAGCTACGCGGGGTGGGAAGGGTTCAGCTGAGCCCGGATCAGCTCTGTGCCCCGGGAGAGGAGGACACCGGACTCAGGGACAGCTGCTCCTCCTTGGGAGGTCTCATCCCCGGCTGGCAGCAGCATCTGAACTCAGCTGGAGCCCACACCAGACCCCTTCAGGGCAGTTCGAATTCTTTCTTCTATCCAATTACTTAATTTCCTGTTTCTTTCAGCACTTCCGCACCATCCCTCATCAGCAACCTCCTTCCAGGGCTACCGCCAGGGAAGGGCAGGTGGCACCCTGGACCCCGACGACCCTGCTGGCATGCAGGGGTTTGGATTTTTTCACTGTAACCAAACCAGGGCCTTTGGTTAGCAAAGGAGGGGCTGGTGCTCTACACAGCAACTCCACACCACCACAAACCATCCCATTTTTTTCCACAAATCATTGGTTTATTAGAAAGGTTTTTTCCCCTCATTTTACAGCATATATATATATATATTTATATATATATCTTATGTGACAAAGTTAAATACAGTCTGTTTATGCTCGTTAAGTAATGACAGGTTAATTATTTTAGCGCTATCCTGAAGTCCAAAAACAATCCCTGCCCACAGCGTGACAGGGCTGGGACACGGAGCCCTACGAAGCTCAGCTCTGACAGTAACATTGAATTGTTCGGTATTTACAGGAAATTGAGTCCCTTTTTTGTGACTGCTGTCACTCTGACCTGCTCCAATTTCTCGTTTACACAGTGAGGGAGCTCAGGGGGTTTTGAGCCTTTGACTCTGCCTGGTCTCATGCTGTGCTCCAGGAGGGGACAGGGAAGATGAGGATGGGGAAGGGGACAAGGAAAGGGACACGGATGTCACCATGTCCCCCCACTGCTCTGAAATCCCTCCCTCCAGCGGTGGTGCTCCAAGGGCTGTGACAGCCACAGTGCCTGGTGAGAGGGGACAGCAGCAGCTCAGCCCCTGCGCTGGGAGGGGGCAGCTCCCACGGGCAGTGCCACCTGCAGCCGGGGCCATGCTGGGAGAACAGGGAAATCCCTTATGGAGTAACTCGGGGTGACCCTGTGTGTGGGATGGGAACAGTCCCAAGGCTCCCCCTGCACCAGCCTCCTCCAAAGGGGAGGAAAAGGAAAGGAAAAACGGGTAAAAAGGGCAATGTGTACTCTGGGAGCAGCCCGAATTCCTGCTGCTCCCCAGGCTGCTCCAGTGCCCATTCCTATGGCAGGGAGGAACACAGCACTACCTGCAGAGTCACTGCTACCCCCACACCCTTCACCTTGCCCAAGTCTCACCTGTTGGGTTTTTTTCTTCTGCAAAATTCTAAATGAGGAATTTTTTTTTGTTTTTACATTTTATAGTACATAAAAACTTCAAAAATACATGAGCTTGATAAAATATACATGCTTAGTTGTTCTGCATCTAGCTGAAACTATAAATTGAACCTTTACAAGTGTCTTGGGTCACCTACAGCAAACATATTTACACAGAAGCCACCAGAACAGGTACCACTAAGAACTGGCTGTAAAAAATATTATTGCGATATACTACAAATGTAACCTTTGATAGGAGCTACAAAAAGCAGCATCTTTGTTTACAGAGTTCAGTGCAATTCTTTACATAAAAAAAAAAAATCCTATAAATTAATAAGGAAACCATCAGTGTTACAGAGGAAAGAACACGCTTTACACCCCGGCCACACTCCCCTGTCCTCTGTATTGCTTCAATTCCTAACAGGATTTTCCTCCTCTCTCCCATCCCAGTGCTTCTTTCCCAACACCACAGAAGATGGAATTCAGAGTGAGTTTTTCCCCCTTTCAGGAGAAGACTGGTCAAAGCCCAGACTGGAATCCCAACCCCTACCCGGAGAACACCTCTCCAGTCTGGGATATCCAGGCATGTCCTGGCACGGGAGAACGCGGATGCAGGATGGAGAAGGATGGGAGCTCTGGGCACACACACAGAGCTCCTCCTCCTCTTTACACCAAGATCTTACTTCCACCTTTGCTGCTCTCACCAAGAAAAACCCACGTGTGCAGTGACGGGGGCCAAGGAACCTCCTGCAATGCCTGAAAACTGAGGCCTCCAGCCCCTCCACAGCCGACAGCTCCTGATGTTCCATCGCCGATTACAAGCCGGATTCAATCATGCTATCTTAATTAGATGACCTCATTAAAAGGATTTTTAGAGAACCTATTAGTGTGTATGAAACTTCATTTATCATATACAAGGTGGCAGAAGGAAGATGACCAAGTGTAAGAATCCAGGGGAAAAAAGCTTTTCCAAGTGTCTCGCTGTTCCAAAGGTGAAATGGTTCTTCTGGAGCGGTGCTGCTGCGTGCACGGAGGCGTCAGAGCGAGACATCCCTGGGCGTGGATACAGCCAACAGCCCAGCCCTCGAGCCTCGGCTTCTTTGGCTGCTCAAGAGTGAAAGGAAGTGCTCAGGCCTCACCTGCCCACTGGCTCGACTCCAACCCCTTCCCAAAACACCAAATATTCTCCTTCCTCCGAGGTTCCTTCATTTTGTCCTTCATGTGCCATGGCTGGGTGGATGCTGCAAGTCCTGTCCTGAGAAAATGGGGTGCAGCAGGGGGTGGAGGTGCAGGGCTGTGGCAGCAGCAGCTGCCGCAGGCCTGGGAGCCAGGAGGGTCGGGTAGAGAGCGTGAGGGACCGGGTGGAAGGTGAAGGGGCCCGGGTGGATGGCGGACGCCGGAATGATGTGGATGGGATGGCTGGCCAGGAACGTGGCGGGGTGCCCTGGAATAATCGAGTGGGTCAGGTGGGACAAGGAAATGGGTGTCAGGTGTGGCTGGGGGATGTGGTGGACCTGAGCGAGGGGCTGCGGGTGCGGGTGGGGGTGGATGCCGATGGCGGCGGCGGCGGCAGCAGCGTGGTGCTGCAGGATGGCGTGCTGCACCGTCGTGATGGACGTGGCTGACGCCGCCGCCGGCTGCTGGATGTGGATGGGCTGGAGCGCGGGTGCGGCCGGCGCCAGGGCGGCTGAGGCGGGGAAGGCCTTGACTTGCTTGGCCAGCAGCTGCTGCTGGATGTGCTGCTGGGCTGCCTGCTGCAGCTTGCTGTACTTCTCCATCTCCTCGGGGGTGAAGGTGATGGGCTGGCTCTCCAGCGGGGCTAGAGAGGAATCTTCTGCCCCTTCCCGATCCCCTTCCATGGTCGGCTCCCCACTCTGAGGCACGTAGCCAGGAAAGTGCTCAACATCTGGAACTAAGGGCATCATACTGGTTTCCACTGGGACTGGCTGGTTGCCCCCGTCCATAGGCTCCGGCCCGTCACCATCGCTCGGATCCGAGAGGAAGTTGTGTGGCACGACCAGGTCTCCAGAGCCAAAGCACTCGGGGAGCGCCGGCGCGTCCAGGGGAAGGGACGGCATCTCCACGGCAGCTTCATCACGTTTCTGCTCATCCAGAGGTTTGTCCTGAATTACCATCACCACATCTTCCAGGAGAGACTGGCCAGCCAGCTGACCCTCCTCCATGCCTTGGGAACCATCCTCAGCATCCGACAGCTCCTGCTCCTCGCCCCTCTCCAAGCCAGACTCCTCGTATCTTTTGGAATTTGGCTTCCGAATGGTTGGCAGCTTCCCAATTAAAGGGAGAACTGGTTTGTTGCCTAAGGAAGGAGGCAGTTTGGGGCCAAAGTAGCCCTGGGGAGGATCTTTGAGCTTTATGCCCACCTTGTTTGCCCCCGACAGCATCTCATCAGTGACACAGGGCTTCTTCTCAACCTTCCTGGACTGCACCTTTTCCAGGAGCAGCTTTGCAGTGACGGAGTTCCTCTCCTCAGGACTGCAGTCTCCTTCCGAGGCCCGCCCCATGCCAGAGCCGCTGCTGTTCTGGGAGAGGGAGCCAGATCCTTTCAGATCCTCTCCTTTGCCATCCTCTTTCTTCAGCAGTGACCCTTCACCTCGGCCTGTCCGGAAATAGTGGGGAGATTGGGAGCGGTAGATCTTGGACCTGATGAAGTCCCTTCTGCCAGACCTTCGCTCCTCGGGGCTCTCGTGGCCCCGCGAGCCCTTCCGGGACAGGGACCTCTGCGAGTGGCTGCGGGTGCTGCGGCTGCGGTCCCGGCTGTAGCTGCGGCTGCGCTTCCAGCTCCGGCCCGTCACGCTGCGGCTCCTCCTCTTGCTGCGACTGCGGCTGCAGCTGCTGCTGCGGCTCCTGCCCCGGCTCCTTGATCTCGACCTGCCTCGAGGGTGGGTTCGGCTCCTGCTCCGGCTCCTGGACCTGCTCCTGCTCGAGCTGTAGTCATCTTCCGACGAGGAGTATTTGCGCCGCTTCGAGCGGTGGTTTGAGCTGTTGTAGTCGGAGTCATCCTCCGAGTCCTGGGAGCGCTTGGAGTGGCAGCGGGAGCGGTCGCTGTAGTCGCTGTAGCTGTCTTCCGAGTAGCTCCTGCGGCGGCTGTAGCGGCTGTGCTCCGAGGACGCGTCCGAGCTGCTGGAGTAGGACCTGTGCGAGGAGTGCCTGTGGCCTGAGCAGGAGCGGCTGCGCGAGTGCTCGCTGCCCGAGTCGTAGTCGTCGCTGTACTGCGACGGGGACTTCTGGCGGCAGTGCTTGCCGGGGGAGCCCTCGTCGCTGTCGTCGTCGCCGCTGCTCTGCCGGCTCCGGCGGCCGCTCCGGGCCTGGGACAGAGCCGGGCAGCGCCTCCTCACACCAGGCACCTGTTGAAGCTCAGCCTTGTGTTTTTTGCTGCCATGCTCTTGGCAGGAGTTACCTCCGTCCTCTTTTTTACTGCTGCTCCCCTCCTCAGCAGACAGGGATTTCCTCTGGAACTCCTGGGAGCATCGCTTTTTCTTCTGGAAATGGCTGCAGTCTTCGGAGAGTTCAGGTTTCAGTGCCCGGTCTGACTCTGTTGAAAGGGAGGATTTACCTTTTTTGTGCCTGTGCCTTTTCCGTTTCTTGGGTTTCTCTTCCCCCAGCTCAGCTTTCCGGGCCTTCTCCTCAGCTTCCTCCTTGTGTTTGCGTTTGTGTCTGCTGGACTTTTTGTGCTTCTTTTTCTTTTTGTGTTTATGGGACCTTCCAGATTTACTCTTACCTGTTATGCTCTTACTGCTGTCCTCCCCCTCTCCCTTACCGACACCTCCCAGACCGGACTCCTGCTTGCCCTGGGATTTGTTCTCCATTTTTTGAGCAGAACTGTTCCCTACACTTTCAGCCTCCTTGGCTTTGCTCACCTCACCAGGTTCTGTGCTCTGAGTGTTGTCTTTACAAAGCCCCCCTGGATCCTTGGATTTCTCTGCCCCTTTCCCTTTTGCATCCTTGTTCCGGGAGAGCTTGAAGTCGAAGTACAGGGGGTTGCAGCTGTAGGACACAGAGGGCTCAGCTTTGGTGAAGATAAGCAGCTCTGAAGGCCACTGCAGCGTCGTGCTTTCATCCTTACTCAGAACAGGGAAAAAAGGTCCTGTGGGGTGCTTTGGTCCCTCAGAGCCATCTCTGCAGCCCAAGGCAGGAGGAGGAGCTTCTTTAGCAGTGTCTGGCTCAGGGGGGTTGCTCTCTGGAAGGTGTTTGCTCTCCTGTGTATTTTCATTCTCTGGGATGTCTTTTCGTTCCGTTTTGCCCTGCTGAGCTGCACTTTCAGTAGTACTTTGCTCCTTCTGCTGCCCCGTGCTCTCAGCAGCCTTTTCCGTGTGCTTGCCTGGTTTGGGTTTGGGGGAACTCCCCTTTTTCACTTCGTGCGCGTTTTTTTTGTTCACATTTTCAGCTTCTGTTTGCTCAGTAGCCTTCATGAAAAGCAGGAATTGAAAGTTGGGCTTTACTTTACAGTGGGCTGGGGGGATGTAGTGGTAATATTCGGGTTCCACGGCCATTGGTCCATCTTCTCGCCTCATCTTCTTCAGTTTGGATAAGGTGCTTGCCAGAGCCCCGCTGTCCTTGTCGTGCTGGTCATCGTCCTCCGCCTTGCCATCAGAATTATTGGTGCCTTCACCCTCCCCGGATTTCTGCAGGCTGCCAGCCTCCGAGGAGCCCCTCTCATCACCTTTTGCCCCATCTGCAGAATTGGACTCCTCCCCGTGGTCCTTGAAAACAGAAGCGATGGTCTCCAGCTTCACTGGGGTCTTCTTGGCGAAGGAAAAGGACACCCCGATCTTCTGCAGGGGAGCTCCCAGAGAGCTCTTAATGCCGAAGCTGATGGCCTGTGCCCCCTGGGCGGGCGTCTGGCCTGGCATCACAGTGCCTTGTCCAGTGTTCAGGAAGCCTCTGTCCGTGGTCATCTCCGTAGCCTGGCCGGAGCTCGTCTGGACGAAGGAGCCGCTGTTGGCTGCGGAATCATCGTCGTCTCCACCTTCCTCATCCACAGCCACCGTGGTGGTCCTGAACATGGGCCCACTTCCAGGAGCACTGTGGAACAGGGAGAGAGAGAACACAGCTGACTGGTGTCCCTGTCCCTCTGAAGGAGGATCCAGCCCTCAGCTGAGACAATCTCACACAGTTCAAGCGCTCTTGTACTCAGATACATGTATTAAAATATCATTATACAGCCACTCGAAGTTTTTAATAATATTAAATTCCTGAAGAAAATGTATTGCTGGATAAAGAAATTTGGGGATGCTCTGCATGATCGGTTTAGTTAATTTGCTCCTACCAAAACCACAGCATGAGCCCCAAACACCAGTGTGAAGCTTTGCTCTCAAAACCTGTGCAGTATCCCAGAGCAGGAATGCCAGCCCAGCCCAGGGCTGCAGCCCCTGGGCTCCAGGGGTGCTGGGGACCACCCAGACTCACCACTCAGGCTGCCTCCTCTGCTCAGCCAGCTCATGTAGGCGCCGCAGGGCTTTCTCCTGCTTCCTCTCATCTTTCCGGGATCTCGACGAGACATTGCGAGCAAATTCCCTTTGCTTGAGATCTTTCAACCTCTGAGGCAAAAGAAAGCAGGGACGGATCAGATCAAAGCTGTTTGTGGTTTATCCAAGAGCAGCTCTTTGCTGTAGCACTGGAAACTGCGGTGTCAAGCCCCTCCCCAGGGACATTTATTGAGCCAGGATGAAGCAACAGCATCTTAGCTCAACAAACCCCATGGAGCACATTGCCATCCTCCCAGCAGCTGAAGGAAAAGACAACTGGTGGTCACTTTTGGCTATGACTTCAAGTTCTGTGTATACCCCTTTCCAATCAACATTACCGATTTTCTTTTGCATGGACAACAAAGCTGATTTCGAAGCAACAAGCAAATTCTGGAAGGAAAAGGGGAAAAGAAGAAGGATTGTTTACTTTGCTGCTCTTGCAGGGTGCAGATGTACTTGACAAACAGTGCATGACACGAGTCAAGAGCACGGGCCAAAGGACAGGAGGGATTAGCTGGTTGATAGCCAGAGGTACCCAGGAATGACATCTGACAAAAGCAATGTACCATTACATTGGAGAAGGAGCCAAAAATCCCATGCAAATGATTTCATGAGCAAATCCAGAATACAACATACACCACAACCAGTTACTTGTTTTCCTGATAGTAGTTCTGAGGGTCTCTAAGAAAGAAACTGCTCTAAAGGCAGGAGGGACTCTTGGGGTTGAATACTTTGGGGGGCAGAAGCACCAAGTTCCCCAGAATCTTATCATGAGGGAGCAAACCCGAACCCAAGGAATTTCAAACATCCTAACATCACTGATGAAGTCTAGGTAGCCAATTCTAATAGAAAATAAACATCCAAGACTTCAGAACATTTTGGAAAGTCCTTGTCTCAGAGCACTAGGAGAAGAGGCTGCTGGTTTTCCTTGGAATATATGTGGATATTCGCAACATTTTTTTAGAGTGCTCTACAGAAGTTTAAGTAACAGAAAGCAACAAAGACAGACCTCCACCATCCTAAAGGGACTCATTGTTCTTTTTTAGTGCACAATTCAAAACCCTTTCAAAGGGCCCAGTTCCAGAACGCATCCTGTACTCAGCTTTTGGAAAAAGTTTCATGTTTTTCAGGCATTTCGTGAAGGGCCTGAGAGACTAACGGGACTCAGAGCAGGAGTCACTTTGGAACAATTCTTGTACAGGATGTACAAATCACTGGTGAATTCTAAATACTTCTGGCTGGCTGACTCTGCCTCTTTCCTGGAGCACAGTCAGACTGCCACACACAGAAACAGTGGATCTGGAAACCAACCCAAAGCTCAAATTAGAGGAATTAAGCTGGCCCAATGTAAAGAGAACATTGCTTTGTGAAAAAGGGGGAGATTGGACTAGACAGAGGATTCTCTTACCTAATTGTATTTACTAAATGTGGTTGATTGTTACCAAAATCAGAGGGGAGGACACACAAAAAAGATACAAGTACAGACACCAGTAGAAAGAAACTCACTCTTGTGATCTGGACTCCCAAATTAGAAGGGTTTGCTTTCAATACATCAGCTGAAAACGTCACATCACAAAGAAAAAAAGAAAGTAAAAATATAACAAGAGTGGAAGAGAGAAAAAAAAAACCCAAGCAAGCATTACTAGAGAGCTGTGGGGGAGTGTGGCAGCTATTCTACAGAGCGGGAGCGGAGCCAGCGGAGCCACGGGACCGAGCTGGGGGCTGGAGCAGGGGGACACACACAGACACGCACGGACACAGCAATGATCCCACCTGGAACAGCAGAGCTACTTTCACCAGGACAAGTAAAGGGCTCAAGGGTTTTGTGGTGTATGTTAAATGTTGAAGAGTCAATTTTTTTCCAAGAGGAAGGAAAGAAAATAAAATAGATGGATGGAGCAATGCTATCAGCTTTTTCATGCTGATTTCGAAAGCGTGTCTGAAATGCTCCAGGAAGTTACAGCCACCAACAGCTGACAAAACTATTTAATGGGGGCTGATGCCAAGTCTCGAAATCACTCATCCATTTGGAAAAAAGCATGACCCAGCTATTTACACCAGACATGAACTGTGACCTTTTCCTCTCCAGAGGAAGGTGCAACGGTGCACTCAGAGCCCCTTGTGCCCCCAGGCATGGTCCTGATCACCCCCGGGACACAAATTGGGCTCAGAGCTGTTAGGAACAATGCAGCTGCCCCCAAGCTCTCCTGCCTCCATTACGTGGCAATTTGAATGCAGACAGAATTAAACGCCCATTATTAAACGCTGACCTTTGTGTGTCTCTGTTCCCCCAAACCTCCCACTTTCAACACTTCCAATTTAGAGGTGTGAAGCAAATGAACTACCCCAAAGCACTGTAAGTCCAGAATATGCACCAGAGCAACTCCCAGCTGCACCCAAACCCGGGCCCTTTAGGATGACAAACCACTGGCCCTGGTGTCAAGACTGCTGAGAATTTGGTACTTCCAAAACTGGGGAAGAGTTGGTCCGGTTTTACAAAGGACCAAGAGATCTCAAGGCTGAGTTTCTTTTTGTCACACAGGAGTCAGGAGGAAAAAGGGTCTTGCTGGGGAAGTACAGGACAGAAAAGCTCCACAAATGCACCATGCCAGCTCCTCGGGAATGTAAAATACTGAACAGAACATGGCTCAGCTTCTTAGACTGACCTAAACCAACACACCTTTCACCAGAAACGACTCAAAGTCTGCAAGAGACCTGGCTGGACTGCATTATCTTCCCTAAATACATCCTGGGGTAGGGAAAGGGGGGAAAACAGGAGCCCACACTGTTCATCTGTAAGAACAACCTGCTGCAGGAATGAAAAATACCCAGAACTTTTCAAAATAACCTCTAACTCTGCCCTCACTTATTGTTTCAAATATGTCACTGAATCCAGTGATTCATCCCCTCAAAGAGTGGATAACCAGTTCACTACAGCCATGCCCACCCTGCTCCCCAGTCCTGACTGGGAGGAAGCAATCCAAAGCCTGAAGTACAAGTTCACAGGGTGAAGGGAGCATGTGGAGCACTGAGATGCTGCTCACACACTCCAGGTCTCAGTCTGCTCAGGAAATCATTTGAACTAAACAGATATTTAAGCTCAGTTTACACTAAAGAAATTTCCATCTAATCCTGAGGAGAGTGTTTGTTATTCTAATCCCCCAAAATCTCTAAATGACTTTTTGGACCGCACCATATGTGTGGGTGTGAGCGAGGCTGGATGGGCATGGAACTGCCCTTTCCCCAGCACCACGGAGAAATTCCAGCAAGGATTTAACACAGCCACTCAACCATCCTCAGGGAGCTTCTCCCCTCTAAAAGGAGCCCTGGGAACTCGTAATTTTGGGGTGAACCCTCCCTTTTTAATTCTTCCCACTGTGCTTAGCAAGACAATGATTTTTTCAACAGGATTAGAGCCACCAAACCTGTATGAAATCAAATACATGCTTCATGCTACCACAGGATTTCAAAATTAAGGGGCATTTTTTTCCTCCATGGGCAGTGTGTTTTCTGAGGAAGCAGCACTTTATCTAAGCAGCAATGTCTTTTCAGACTGGAGGATCACGGGGACCATAAAGCCAAGGAATATTCTGCTGGTTTATTACTTCAGCTGCCAAAAGGGCCACGCTGCAGTGACCAGCAGTGACACAAATCACCAGCACTTACATAAAATTTCTCCAGATTTCCACATGCTGTAGGCAGTGCTTTGCTACCTCCAGCCTTCCTGGGGTTTATTAATAGCCACCACCCCCCTCAGCTTTGGAACAAAGAATGGTATTTTAAGTTTCCAGCCTTGTTTCTACCAAAATTCTGAACTCGTCTCCACATTTCCACAGGAGTGCAAGTCGAGCTCCTAAAGAGCAGGTGCGGTATCAAATCTGCAGCTACCTCTGGACTCCAGCACAAAGAGGCTGGAGTGCTGGATTATTTCCCAGTCCCTGCACGGCTCAGGAGGGGCCAAAGTGGCAACCACCACCAGTACCTTCCAATTCTCACAAATCACCTTAAACCCGCTGCGCCACAGCACCGCTGAAAAGCTCCTGAGAGCCCATCCCAGGCACAGCAAAGTGGGGAAATCAAGGAGGGGGAATCAGGAGCTGATGCAACAGGAAAACCACTGATCATCATGGAATGTCCTAAGTAGGAAGGAACCCCCAAGGATCATCCAGTCCAACTCCTGGCCCTGCACAGACACCCCAACAATCTCACCCTGTGCCTGAGAGTGTTGTCCAAATGCTCCTGGAGCTCTGGCAGCCTTGGGGCCATGAAAAAACTCAGCACACACCAGATTCTGCTGATGAGATGGTACCAGCTAAGACCTCCCCAGTACCCAGCTGGGCTGCAGAGCTTTACAGGCTCAGGACCAGCAGTAATGGATTTTCTCTGTTTAAGGTGAAAAAGCCAAACAGCATCACTGAACTGAGGCCCATTGAGAGACATTCTTTGCCCAGAAGTGCAGAGCAGAAAGAGCCCCTGTTGTTCTCACAAGACAAAAGCACTGTCACACCGTGTCACCAGACCTGGAGATGTGAGACTTTCATGCCAAACCTCATATTGGGATGGGTCAGAGCAGATCCATCTCTGGGGCTCGAGACAGGAGGCAGCTCCCATGACATCAGAGCCCCCTCCTCCCCTGCCATTGTTCTCATGTCTCTCTTCCAACCCACATAAAATAAAATAATAATCATGTACTTTTCATTCTGAGCCAGCAGATTTCTGGCTTTTTGAACTTTTGATGTCTGCTCGATTCTTTGCCCCAAAAGCTTCTGGGAGTGAACGACACCATTAAACACAAGCTCAAAGGATGGCAACCTCGATCGTTTTATTGAAGTGAGAACACAAGCCTGGCTTATCTTTGGTCATCAACATTCTTTGCACGCTCATAAATGAAGTGAAAAGAACAGAGGGGAAATGGTTGCAAATGCTGTTTTATTTCATCTTAATTTCCTCCCTGGAAGGAATCAATATTTTTCTTAGCTGGGTTAAGAAAAATATAGAATGGGTTGGGTTGGAAGGGACCTGAAAGCCCACCCAATGCCACCCCCTGCCATGGCAGGGACACCTCCCACTGTCCTGGGTGCTCCAAGCCCCATCCAACCTGGCCTGGGACGCTGCCAGAGATCCAGGGGCAGCCACAGCTGCTCTGGGCACTCTGTGCCAGGGCTTCCCCACCCTCACTGGGGAGAATTTCCTCATCATCTCTAATCCAAACCTACTCCCTTTTTAGTTAAATCCATTCCCCTTTGTTTATCACTCCATGCCCTTGCCCAAAGTCCCTCCTCAGTTCTCTTGTAGCCCCTTTATTGTTAATTGATGGGTTTTCTGAGGGTAAAGCATCTCTGGAGTAGAAGAACCTCCCATGTAACACCAAGTACCTCAGAGATTCCCTCCTCAGTCTTCTCCACTCAAGCTGTGCTTGGAGGCCCAAAGTTTTGGAAATCCCAAGTCTCCCCAAAACATAAAGTTCAGGGTTTGCATTCAGAGTATTCCTCAACCCCGGCAGTGACTGTTTTGGTAATTTTATTGTGCTTGAACAGATCCCTCCCCCTCGGGCAGGAGAAGCAAAGATGCAGCTAATTAGGGCACAAAGAGAACTGTTCACCTATACTTTCAGTTCTTAGTTCCACCCTCTTTCCCAAAGAACTTCTTTATGGAATACATTCCCTTTGTCCTTTTACAAAGAGAATCTAGGCAGAATTAATCACCTGCACCTCCCAAACACCACACACTTAGGGGAAAAAAGCAGCTACATAAAAGCCTGCATTTCAATGCTGGTTTGTGTTCTCCCAGGGAACCTGGCACACGTTCACTCAGGAACGCTTTTGTTTTTCACAGGGAATGCAGAGGGGAATGTTTTCATTCTGTTGGGTCACTGACTCAGTAAACAGCTCGAGCCCTCAGCAGGCACAGGAGCAGAACGAGGTGATGGTGTGAGATTCTCCAAGCTCTTGGATTGTTAAAACCCCCCCCAGAGTAAAAGCTGACTGTAAATGCTACATAACTGACACACAAGGTAATTCCAACCATAACAACTCCTGCAGGCTGCTCCAGGTGCTGGGCCCTGCACATCCAGGTTTATTTGATATGAATACACAGACTGGGCACAACCCAGATAAGGGGCTCGCACTCATCTTCACACAGATCTAACACGCGGTTTTTATCTTGATGTCAAAACCCCAAACCAAATAAAGAGCCCTCACAGGTGTAATGCCTTAAGGACACATTCCCACTGAGGCCAGAGTGTTCTAGGACTGTGGGTGCTCCCAAGGATCAGGACACTGTGGATCTGCAGGAAAGCAGCACAAAAATCACAGAATCACAGACTGATTTGGCTTGGAAAAGATCTTAAAGATCACCTCGTTCCACCCCCTGCCATGGGCAGGGACACCCTGCACTATCCCAGGTTGCTCCAAGCCCCTGGCCCTGGGGCTGAACCCTCCCAGGGATAGACACTGGGTCCATCCCCACTACCCAAGCTCCTTGTTAGCTGCAGAAGTTTTCTTTCTACATTTGCCACCTTTTGTCTGTTAATTATTACTTATTATTACCCTGTTGACTGTCAGGACTGGGGACCATCACAAGTGGGGCCCTTCATAACCTAGCAGGCCTTCAAGATCAAAATCCTACAGCTAAAAAAAACCACCACTAAAGACACCAGCAGCTGTACAAGGAGTTATGAGATCCAGCCTTTTGCAGTTGCTCCCTGAAGGGTATGTGAGAGAACTGAGCTTATTGTCCCTCCTGCAGGGCCACCTGCACCCACTCCAGCTGCTTTCAGCCCCCTGACAAGGACAGGCCATGTGCTGACCAGAGGGCGACTGGTCCTTAAAACAGCTGCACTTCTCATCTCAAGTGCCAACCTAATTAAAAACAGCTCCAGAACAACACTGCACACCTCCAACACCATGGCTAAAACAGAGTGACTGGAACAGGCCAACGGTTTGGGAGAATAAATGGAAGGTTCTTTTCCCAGATAAGGAAATGCTGCCTTTCGGAGAGAACCTTGGTGTTGAGGTTGATTGAGACATAGTCAAATGCTCTATGAAACCAGGACAGGCAGGAAATTAAGAGAATAAACCTCCCCTTTAATTGTTTGGTGTTGACACAATTTTGGTGGGTCCAAAATTTATCCGGTTGGGATCAATACACTTACCTATCATCCCTGTTGGGCAATAATCCCGAGTTCCTTCCTGGAATACAAGACAGTGTCTTTATAACTCGGGAGTGGAAAGGGATCTGAGGATGGAACATCTATTTACAGGGACAGCCTAATGCTCGCTGAGCCACAGAGGGATAAGCAAACACTTCAACGTCAGGGGGATGTGGAACTAAAAATACTTAAAAAGCAAAAATGCTGTGGAAACTGAGCCAAGAAAAAGGCAAAACCGAGCTCTGTTGCCTCAAAAATTACCACTGAGACAACAAAATATTGCAGATAATGTATACCAAGCTGGGTTGCTGTAACTAAGATACTGTAGTGGCCTTTCTTTCCAAGAAAGCCAACTGATGGCCTACTTTTAGGAGAAGTTCACATTTTTCCTCAAAAACTTTAGGCTCACCTTTCTGCAACCTCGCCTTCTTGTCCAAAGAGACAAACTATAAAACATCAACGTGCAACATATCAAAAGCACAGCTTTTTTTCTTTTAACTTCTTTAAAATTTAGCCTGGACTGCTCGAAATGAGCCTCCCTTGAGCAGAAGGGAGCAGAGCAGTGAGATAATGTTACTTATGCAAATTCACCTTCATTCAGTCTCGGGGGTTTCAAGTTCACTCCCTGTATGCTGACCCAGCGAGGTCACACACATTTCAGCCCGACAAAGCTGGACAAGCAATTTTTTCCCTAAGCAAAGCATGATTGCTTCTTTGTTTAAATCCCTCTGTAACTAGAAATTAATGCTGGGTGATGCAGCTAGAGTTTGGAGGTTCATTTTCTCCAAAGCCTGCCTGAAGTGACTGCAATGGATGGAATTATCCAAGAACGTAATTCCTCTCAAAATAATCAGCAGTACCAAGCAACCTCCAAATTCTTTCTCCTGATGAGATGACCCCACCCTGTGCGTGCACAAGACATTTTTCTCTCAGGCCACTCCTGCTGATGACTCCTTTTATTGCTTTCCACAGGTTGGTTTCCTCCTCCACAGCATCTCCAGCTGCTGGAAGAGCTCTGAGCCTGGCCAGCCTCACGTCAGTGCCCCATTAGTCACTGAGGGTTGGAGCAGGAGTTCACGGAATCCCACGGCATCAGCACACCAAGAATGTGACACAAACAGGTCCTTTCACCTCCCAGATAAATGCAGGTCAGTGCGCTCGGGTTTCAGCCAAGCTGACAGAAACCTTCCAAGGAAGTTCTCTGCTCTCAGGTGTCACGACTGAGGTTGGCCAAAACCACCCCTCTGCCCAACAACCAAGGGAATAAATGAATTTCTGCTCTTCAGTCTTTTCTTTTTTACAGAGCCCAACTGCCCTACCATGAGAATTCCCGGCAAGACTCCCTTAGTTCGAAGCAGAGTCTCTGTCATATCCTACACTTAATACACACACACACAAAAATCGTAACTCTTCCTGTTTTTAAGCTATTTTGTTCACTGCTATTTTGCAAGCTCTACAGCACATCCTCCCTCGAGTTACCAGCATTTTGATGATTGTGTTGTTAAAATTTATGACTAGGAACATCAAACCCCTCCTCTGAGCCCTTTCAGCCCTGGAGGAGCCCAACACTGCTATCTGCTGTGCAGTTACATCTCATTTAGCAGCTTAAATGGTCAAACAGATCAGGCTAACACACGAACTTCCATTATTTACTGTGCAGCATGAAGCACCCTGCAGACACTACAGTACATCCCTACCTTGGGAAAAAAGCCAGCTCCACAGAGACTCTGAATCTACCTTCTCCCAAAAATTACAGAATTTGGGAAGTGCTCCATTCTTCCGACTCCTTTGACACAGTCCATTATTTCCTAGTCCGTTTTCAGTAACTCGACAGAACACAGACTCAGGTACTAAAATGTTCACATGTGGGGAATCATCACTCCTCAAAGCTGTACTAAACTAAAGCAAGCTGGGAGCCATCCACATCCATGTGCACTCTCCCCAGTTTAACACCAGCACATTCCTGCCTGTGGGTCTTTCAGAACTGGGGCTCCTTGATGCCAGCCATGGAGCAGGGTTTGGGGTTTTTGTGTTGCTTTGTGTTTTTAAATGGATGATGGACATAAAAATCTTATCCAGCAACATAAAACCTATTCCTGGACCAGTAAGGAAAACAGATACACCAGGGAAACTCCAAGTATTAACCACAAACAAAACCACCACGATGAACATCAAAATGATGAACTGTGCTGTCAACACTTGGTTACCTGCTTGTGAGCATGGTCATAAGAGTTGATGTGGTTGTCAAACTCTTGGTGCTTCTGATACTGCTTGTCACAGAGCTCACAGTAGAAATTTGCTCTGAGGTCTTCCAAAGCCTTGGCAATGGCCTTTTCTTTATCAACATAATCCTGGGAAATTAACAAAAAAATGTTTCTGTTAAGTGTCCTGTAGAACAGGCTGGAAGATGATGAGTTAGTACTGTAAGGAAAAATAGTGCTAAGAAAAACTTAGTGTACATTGATTGTATTTATTACAGGATCACTGAGGTTGGAAAAGACTTCCAAGATCATCGGGTCCAACCTGTGCCCGATGCCCACCTTGTCCCCAGCCCAGAGCACTCAGTGCCATGCCCAGGCCTTCCTTGGACACCAAACCTCCCTGGGCAGCCCCTGCCAAGGCCTGAGCACCCTTCCCATGGGGAAATTCCTGCTGATGTCCAGGAGCCTCCCCTGGCCCAGCCTGAGGCCGTTCCCTCTCCTCCTGTCCCTGTTCCCTGCCAGCAGAGCCCGACCCCCCCGGCTGCCCCCTCCTGTCAGGGACTTGTGCAGAGCCACAAGGTCCCCCCTGAGCCTCCTTTGCTCCAGCCTGAGCCCCTTTCCAGCTCCCTCAGCCCCTCCTGGTGCTCCGGCCCCTTCCCAGCTCCGTTCCCTTCCCTGGACATGCTCCAGCCCCTCAATGTCCTTCCTGTCATGAGGTGCCCAGAACTGGACAAAGCACCTGAGGTCCCTCAGCAGTGCCAGCTCAGGGGACAGGCACTGCCCTGCTCCTGCTGCCACCCCAGTCCTGGGACAGCCCAGGTGCCACTGGCTTCCTGCACACCTGGACACACCTGGGCTCATGTCCAGCCACTGCTGACCAACACCTCCAGGTCCTTTTCCAGCTTTCCAGTCACTTTGCCCCCACCTGGAACAACCCATGGGGTTGTTGTGACCCAAATGCAGGTCCCTGCACTTGGCCTTACTGAACCCAGCTTACTGAGCTGAGCAGCCTTTGCAAATTCACAGGTGGGATTCCAGAATTTCACAATGCTACAGACCTTGACTCTGTTTTTTACCCAGAATCACAGAATATTCTGAGTTGGAGGGGACCCACAAGGACTGAACATCCCCTGGTCACAGCAGAGGTATCACTAAAAGGAGACTGCTTAAAACAAGGCCTTCAGTGCTGATGGGGGAAGGCAGCTCTGCCTCACGGAGCCTCCTGGACTGTCTGTGCTCCAAGGAGAGGTTCAAAGCCTCGAGCTAACCCAGAGACACACTGGCATCAAACCCAGGAGGATGCCTGCCTTTGGAACAGAACCTTACGACTCTAAAGCTGACACTGCTCCATTCTGAGTGCTAAGTGATGTCTGCTTGATCTTGGTTTGGCTGCCTGAGTTCAGGAGGGAGGAACATGGCTCTGGCTGGGAATCACCGCTCAGAGCCCGCCGAGCCCAATCCACTCCAGTGAAACATTCCCAGGAGCAAAACTGTCCCTCAGGCTGGGCCACAGCACAGTGACCACACTGGCACTGGGCACAGGGGGCTGCATTTAATGGACAGGGGAGGGGCACAGCCTTTTCCCTTCTATAATTGAACATTTGCACAGGTGGAAAACCAAACCTGCAGGCACAGATGAGGTGTCTCACCTGGCAACAGCGACATCCTTCCCTCTTTTGCTACAGGTCTGGAATATGCACCAAGCTCCGGGACTGGGGAAATCCCAGACCCTCAGGTGGCTGTACTGGCTGGAAATCCAGATGTGGAAGGAGCCTGTGCTGTCCCCAGGGCTGCTGCACACCTGGGGGGCTCTGAAACGCACCTGATGCCAGGGCACAGGAACCTCAGGGCTGAGCAGCTGCTCCCTCTTGCCAGGCTGGATCAATTACAACCCCACCAGCAGAATTAATAAAACATCACCACTCTTCACGAGCTCTCTGGGGGAGGTTTACCCTGAGGAGGTGGAAGCTTTTACTCAAAATGAGCTACAAATGCTGCATCACAAAGCCCACTGTACTCACAGCAGCACTCCCCATATAGCCATTGACCACAGGCATTTCAACTGGAATAAAGAGAAATTATATAAAAAAACAGCCTAACATTAGAGCAAAAGCACTTAAGGATCTTTTTTCCATCTTCAATAAAAAGTTCCTATGGGAAGCTTCCTTCCTCAGCAAGAGGAAGCAGCAAACATTTAAGACAGAAAACTATGAAAGGTTTTTCCTTTGAATTTCAGATCTTGTTCAAGGCAATACGGTTTATCTCCTAGTTACCACATCAAAATGGCATTAAAATAACATTATTGAGCATGTTTTCTGTGATATAAAATTTATATAAAATTTTAAACACCCGAGGAGAAGAAAAAAATATCTAAAAAATTGTAGTGCTCATGGTTGGGGTTGTTTTCAATTTAAAGCACTGTTCACTTCTACATAAAAAAGGAAGCAACTTCCTGCTTCCATCTATTACCAGATGCCCTTGTTAAGAAGAAAAAAGAAAAAAATCCACAAATTTGGAGTTTTGAGCCTGAAGCAGGGCCCCAGGAAGACAAGAAAGGAAAACAGAGCAGCGTGAACTCCACAGAACACGGACATTTAAAGTTCCTCTGAACCCCAGACAAGCTTCCTGCACCATGTGTAGGTTTTTTTGAGCAAGCATCCTGTGGCTAAACAATGAAACCCAGCCATTTGAGTGATCAGAATCTATACAAAAGAAGGGAATTAAAAACCAGTTCTTGGCTGCAGAGTTATCCAAAACTCCTCTGAGGCTCCCTGAATGGCTAATCAGGATGCACCGCCACCAGCAGTTACATAATGGACTCCTGTGGAGCAGCAAAAAGTAACGGCTGCAGAGATTTTTCACAGATTAATACCAAAATGCAAGGGGTAAGGATGAACTGAGCTAATAAAAACCCACTGGAGCTGGGAGAGACTGCTACTGCTCCAGAGCTCCTGAAAAAAATCCGTGCTGGATGAGGGCAGGAAGAGGAAAGTCTCAGAGCAACACAGGTTTGGTTGCGTTTGCAAAGACAATTGTAAACCCCAAGAACTTCAGGATCACAGAATGGTTTTGGTTGGGAGGGACCTTAAAGTGCACCCAGCCCCACCCCCTGCCACAGGCAGGGACACCTTCCACTAGAGAAGGTTGCTCCAAGCCCTGTCCAACCTTCCCAGGGATGGGGAGTCCACAGCCCCTCTGGGTACCCAAACGCCTGCAGTTCACTTACCAAGCAAGTTAAGGTCTCAAGGGAGAGGAGAGGAGAGGAGAGGAGAGGAGAGGAGAGGAGAGGAGAGGAGAGGCTATAAATTTTCATAGCTGAACAAACTGCCTGAAGAATTAACTGTTCAACTGGGGAAATGGAATTTTAGATTTGCCGAGGTTATGTTTAATTTTAATGGCATTGGAACTACTTTCCCATTATTTCTCAAGTAATTAAAATTTATGCAAGACTGACACTTCATTTGGATGTCTTGGGCTCTTCCTCAACCCTGGTACTCCCCAAATCTCCGGACAATTGAACAAGCAGGCTTTCCTAAGACCTGATGGACTGTAGGGGCTGGGAAGCGGAAGAGTGGATTAAAGGATGAGCAGAGGCCATGTCTCCGCAGAGAACCCGGTTACAGCTAATCCAAGAATGCTCCAGCACGTCACGCTCAATCCCAACACAACAGCTCATTTTTATCAGCCCAAGGCTTACAAAATAACCCCACAGGTTTTGTAAATCCCATGGAAATACAGAATTTATCTTTTTTTTAATGCTGCCTGAGCAATTCCTCCAAAGAGCTCCAGCCCATTGATTTCTCCGAGCTGGAGCTGTGTCCTACCTTTCCAAATCAAGCAGGATTTATGCAACAACATCATCATGTACTGCTCACTCCTCACTCAGCACAACACAAGATCTCCTCCCCTCCCAGCTGGTACCTGCCCCTCTACCACCTTCAGGTTTTGTACAGGCATGGCAGGCTCACCAGAAAAATCCAGCAGCCCTGTGTGTAGGGAAGGAAATGTCCTGCTCACCCCAGGACTGTTCCTTCCAGAACAGGAGCAAAGCACACGGAGAAACCCCCGCAGCTGTCCTGGGGCTCTTCAGCAGCTAAACAAACATGAAGGCTGATGCCAGGAAGTGAATAACCAGTGTGTTAAAATGTAAATCATCTCCACAATGACCAAACCCAAGAACAGTGAATTCCTACAGCCATCACTGCGGCAGAACGAGGAGAACTCAGCCCCATCAGAACAAATCTTTTCCCACCCAGCCCACGGACACTCTGATGTTGATGCCCTTCTCTCTGTACCTTGTACTTCTGCCTCAGCTCCTCGGTGTCTTCCTTCTCCACCTCCAGCACTCGCCTCCGCTCTGTGGCATCCTCGGCGTAGTCGAGCTGTTTAAAAAAAAAATAGAGAAAAGAAGAAGAGATGCAATTTGGCCCATAAATACACTGCATTATCAAATCTGCCGAAAGCACAACTTAACAATTTTAACTGAAACAGAATCTATGCATGTTGTACTTTACCTTCCCTCTTTTGTCACCCCAAGTGTAAAACAGGTCATTAATCCCCCTGATGTGGAGGGTCCTGGCAGGCCCATAGCAGCTTTGGGGAGGGGAAATCTCACAGCCCAGGGATTTTGGGGAGCATCCAGACCCCAGAACTCAGCCTCACAAGGATAAACAGAGGATGCATTTTGAGAAGTGTTTTCTTACTGCGCTGATTTAAGAGCAAGTTGTTCTTGGGTGCACAAACTCTCACTTTTAAATGTCTCTCCCACCCACTCCCCAGAAGCCCTGCAGGGGTGAAGGGCCAGGGGAGCTCACCTCCATCTCCATCCGGCCCATGCCCATGACATCGTACTTGACGACAATAGGGATGGGATCTGTCCTCCCTGGAAGAGGAACACACAGAGAGGGGTCAGCAGAAGCCCAGCACGACAGCTCGCTGTACACATTGGGTTTGGGTGGTTAGAGATCTTGCCTTGGAGTGCAGAGACCAGAAAGCTACAGTGAACCAAACACGAGCCATTCTCACAGCTTACAGCCAACCCTGCGCCAGCTCCGACCGGCACCCAGCATGACAAATGCATTTTCTGAACATTAACTGCTCATGTAAAAGCTCCTTGTGGCTCATGTTCCCCCACGAAAGCCCAGGGCAGGGCTGATAACAGGACTTGAACCTTTTCCTCAAGGCTTCCACATCAGGCTCCTCATCCTCCCATAGGAGTGAAGAAGCTGCTAAATACATTTCACTGTTGGAGCTCATGAATAATCAATTAGAACATCCCTGCACGGGATGTGGAAGCCTCCCTCCCACCAGCTTTTGTCCCTCCCCAGGAGTAAGGAATGCTGAGGAGAAGGATGGCACAGAAGCCAAACTTCTCCCATCCCAATCACCCAGTCTAGGCCAGGTGGTCGGTCCCTGGTCCCCCAGCCCCCAGAGTGATGCTCTGGCCCCGCTGTGTCACCTGTAAGCTGTGAAAAGGACTGGTTGCGAAGAAAATTGACTTTGAACTAATCAAACTATGCTGGAGATTTATATTTTTTTTAAAAATCGTATCTTTAATCCACTCATAACCAGCCAAACAAAGC
This sequence comes from Corvus kubaryi, assembly GCF_017639235.1. Lineage (NCBI taxonomy): Eukaryota > Metazoa > Chordata > Aves > Passeriformes > Corvidae > Corvus > Corvus kubaryi. The sequence continues at coordinate 87,622 of NW_024581040.1, forward strand.
AAAATGGGGCAGACAAGCACTTTACTACCACAGCTTTTTATTTTTTTATTTTATTTTAAATTATTATTTTGATTTTTACATCACAACTGGCACTGGTGGTTGTGATGTAACCCACTGACAAAGTACTTACCTTCTCCGGTGCAAACCTTGAGTGAGAAAACAGAATGTTTACTTCCCTTATTATTGCTCTTGTTTGGTGTAAACAACTCTTTTGTTATACACACATACACAGGTATTATACCTTTGGGCTAAAAGATCGACACGTTGGAGTCATGCCAAAATAGTCCATTGCCATCCACATGTGCAAAAGGTTAAAGTCTTTAAAACTGCCTCAGAAAACCTGGATAGGTGTGAACTCTTTGCCAGCGTCAGCCATAATTCCTGCCAAAGCTACAGCCCCAGAGGGGCTTTTGAACCTTACAGACATGTGTTTTTATTCAGAAATAAATCCATTTAATTAATTGCTTCACAGTTTTGTTGACATACCCAGGAATTTGACAGGCAGGTATCCAGCAGGTCCAAAAGTAGTGATCACATTGATCTGAAATGGTTTGGATTGAGCTTTCCTTTGGGTATTTAATGCTCAATCTTTGACAAGGTTTCTCTTACGCCCAATGGTATAATACAGTAAGCAGTGACTGCAATTTTTAGCAAAAGGACCAAATTAAAGACAGGTTATAAAAATGACTTCCTAGGTGCAATATCACTTTCATAACGTCTCAGCCAGGGATTTACTGGTAAGTGGTGAACCCAAATGGAATGGCTGGCACCAAGTGCCAACAATTTATTATGTAAATTTTTTTTCCAAGCTTTTTCTTTTTGTTTTGGTTTGGTTTTGGGTATTTTTGGTTTGTTTTTGTTTTGTTTCTCCAGCAATTGAGATCTTTTGATGCAGCCTCATTGCCCTGGTAAACCCCTGTATACAAACAATGCATCAGTACTTTTGCCTTCTAAGGCAGTCAAAGTTTTTTGGGTTGGTTTTTTAAATTCAAAATCTATTTGGAAATTGCAGTAGCAAGTGCTAGCGCCCATCGTGTTGGGGGGAAAAAAAAAATCAAGTTTGGACAGTATTAAAATTTTATGTTTAAACTGATTTTGGCAGTTCTAACACAAACAGAAACATCCCTTCTTAGCAATACCCTTTAATGAACAAGGATCAGACAAGTGTGCATAAAGAAAGGAAAGGAAAGGAAAATGAAAGACCAAGCAGAAGGATGATGGCTACAACAGAGAAAGTAAGCCTAACATTGGTGCACTGATGACAAAAGGAGTAATTCAGTCTGAAAATAAAAAATTACCACTGCTAAGTTTACCATCACCACAACAAGTCCAGGATCATAACGCTGTAAAAAAGAAACACCATTTGTTAGGCAGAAACCATTAGGGGCAGAAAATAGGCCGTTTGGCAGGGAGGATGGGTTAAAAAAAATAACAGGAGGCTTCTTGCTCACCCCTCCACCCCATGACCGTGCTCTGCCCTGCGGAACCAGGGAGCCATCGGAGCAGCTCTGATTCCTTTTGGGTGTTGGGAGAGCTCCTGGTGACGGCCCCGCTCCAAGGAGGCACTGAGGCACACGTAAGCAGGCAATTTAAAAAGGAAACAAATCAGAATCTTAAGGAAATAACAAATTCTGGGCCAAAAGGAGCTCTGCTTGCAGCTAAGAGGAGAATATTCCATTGAAAAGCGATGCCTTTGTTTTAAACGGAACCATCATTTCACTATGAATGGAACACCCTGTGTGACACCCAGGTGACAAGTGGCATGTCCAGGCACACAGCACAGCTATGGCAGTAGTGCCAGCCCCACATGGATCCCCCTGGAGCCAGCTGGGGCAGCAGGACACACTGCTGGGCACTGGGGTGGCCTCGCTCCGTGTCCAAGGAGAGCCAAGATGGTGAAGGCACACGGACAGGCTCAGGGCCACCCCTCGCCCGCTGGCTGCCAGGTGGGACATGGGGAGCAACCAAAGGGGAAGATGGGACTCTGCAAGTTAAGCTCATTACTTCTCCTTTTCCTTCCTCGAGGAAAGTTTATCCTACTGCTGGCCATGACAACGGGACCTTTCCCAGCACGTAAACCTGGCTCGGACACTGGGAGCCTCCCAGGTTTGGGGTCCCTGCTGAGCCTTTCCTGTGCACCAGCATGCTTTGAAGGGAACATAAGCTTCCAAGGCCCAGAATTCCCACACTTCCTGCCACTCAGCAGGGCTGCAAGCAGTGCCACACGGACAGCTAATTCCCAGGTTGGATCCTGCTGTGTCCCTGCCCCAGCCCCCTGCACCCCGCAACATTTATTTTCTTTTTGAGGCAGGTCACAAACTCCTTCACAGACTGGTCACTGCACAGGCCGCAGAACCCAAAGCAGAGAGGGTTATTGCATCAAACACTTCCACACACAGGGATAATCTTGTGGAGGACAGAGCAGGAAGCTCCAGCGGGATGGGAAAAATAACCAGCTCACACAAGCGTCACACCTTAAAAAACCCGATCTCAAAGTGAATTAGGTTAGTAATGATGCCCTGGACTCAGAAATGAAATGAGATTCCCAAACTGACCAGCTGTACTTGTTTTGCTTTCCTCTCCCCGAGAAATACAAAAACCTTTCTCCCAGCTTGTGAAAAATTGCTCAGCCCCAAACAAAGCCCAACAGCCGCCCCCTTCCCAGAGCCCTGCAGTGGCAGGGAGCAGGCAGCACGTGGCCAGGCAGGCTTCTCCAAATTCCCTCCTTTTTAATTGCATAAAGTTACTGGATACAACCAAATAAATGCAACAGAAGTACAGCGGGTCAGTGGGGGAGGGGGGCGCGGGGGGGCGGGGGCGG
>NW_024581040.1:90542-123750 GCF_017639235.1 Corvus kubaryi
CCCCCCCCCCCCCCCCCCCCCAGTGCTATAAATTAATAAATCTTGGGAAAATTCATCCTAAGGCCTCAGGGCTTTGGTATCAGACACAGGTCATACTGCACATGGACGACTGTGGCTCCAGGGCCATGCTCTGGCTCTGGACATGGCACGGGTGCTGCTCTGCCCTTTGGAATGGGAATATCCCAGCCGGAGCTGCCATCTGAGCCCATCTGGAAACACCGGCATTGGCAACACCAACCCATGTTTTATCCTGTTTTTAACAAGTCAAAACAGAACACAGTTTTCATCAGGTTTGCAGATTCAGGGGAACTCCTCCCTCCAAAAACAGCATCATGGCAACAGAATCCCAGAATGGTCCGAGTTGGAAGGGAACTTAAAAACTAGTTCCTCCCCCTGCCACGAGCAGGGACACCTTCCACTATCCCAGGCTGCTCCAAGCCCCATCCAACCTGGCCCTGGACACATCCAGGGATCCAGGGCAGCCACAGCTTCTCTGGGCACCCTGTGCCAGGGCCTCCCCACCCTCACAAAGAAGAGTTTCTTCCCAGTATCTGATGTAAATTGATCCTTATTAAAATTTCTAACACCAACTCCTTGTCCTATCCCAACAGGTAAGTTTCTCCGCTAAAGAGACATTCAGACAGGAATAAAAAAAAAAATTACCCCAAAAATTCAGTGTTAACATAATTCCATCAAATCTCTTTCAGTGTGTCCCTTATGCACAGTGTGTAAGCACCACAGAAGGAACACAACTGTAATCCTGCTTGTTTTGTTGACATCTTCATAGAAATTCCCCCCAGGTACGAGCTTTGTAGGATGCAATCCTAGAGGACTGATTGATATCACACTTGTCACCAGAGGAGAATTTCATAAACTCAGCGTTTCCAGAGGACACAGACAACAGGATCTGATCTTGTTGGACATGGAGGATTTCTCCTTATTCATTATCTTTATGCTGCAACTGAAACCCACAGTCAGACACAACTTTGCAGGGAGTTTTAGCTGCTCCTGGAAAGGGACTATCCCTCAGCTGTGTGCAGGGCAGTTTCATGACCACAGCACTGGGTTTCTCTGGTGGATAAAGGTTGGTGTGTTCAGTCAGTACAAACCCCACTGCAGGCTCTGGAAGGGAAACAGGTGTCTGGAGTCAGCAACCAACACCTGCAGGAATGGATCCATAGGGACACAGGGCTCACCTTCAGCTGCACTGTCTGGGAAGGGGGAGATGGGGAGGAGTCACTGTGCTCATGAATGAGCCGCATTTTCAAAGACGAGGATTTTACAACACTCAACACTCCTGGGACCATTTCGATACAGCCAGGGGAGTTGGGCTCTGCTTCCAGGAAACAAGTGACAGGACAAGAGGAAACAGCCTCAAATGGTGCCAGGGAAGGTTTAGGTTGGATACTGGGGACATTTCTTCATGGAAAGGGTTGTCCAGCCCAGGCAGAGGTTGCCCAGGGCAGTGGTGGAGTCCCCATCCCTGGAGGGATTTAAAAGCTGTGTAGATGTGACACTTGGGGACATGGGTTAGTGGTGGCCTTGGCAGCACGGGGCTCCCTAAGAGTCTATGAGGAAGCAAGACCTGTCCTGTTGAAAATTCAGCCTCCTCATTCAGTACCTCAGAAGGGGAGAGGAGAGAAAATCCACTCATTTTCACTGGTGCACAAGCCTGGGGTGCTCCTCACTGGCTAAAAATGACACCACATTACCAAACTCATTCCAATTGCTGCAAGAAGCAAATAAGCAAACAAGGGCAAGCTTTAATCCTGGTCCCCTTTGGGAATTAGATTTGTGAGATCATCCTGTTTATGTCAGATTTCTGGAAGGGGTATAAACAATCAAGAGATTCAAACAAAGGTCCATCATCCTCAGTGGCAAACAAAGTTCCAGAGAGAAGAAAGTGTTTTCCAAGAACACAGAAACTGCACTGTGAATTTAATCCTTACTAAGCAGAGGAGAAATGATGAGAGAAAGTCAAGTTGTAAACACCCCAATCACATGGAAAACTTCCAATGGGAGCTCAAAACTTTGCAGACACACAAACCAAGGGTGACACTTGCAGAAAACCAAGCTGAGGTTTGACACTGAGGCACCAAGCAGAGCTCCTTGAACTTTTGCAGGGGAAGGAACATAGTGAAGTCTGGGTCAAAAAACATTCCTAGCCAAATGCTGGGCAATGGATTAAAGAGCAACACAGAAAGTGTTGGAGCAAGAACACAATTACTGGTTGATTTAGGACAGAAATTCGAGGCAAGAGTTGCTGTCTGTGTACATCTTGGTAAGCAGACAGGGCTGAAGGGTCTGGTCTGATTCAGGGCTGCACTGAGGAGCGAGGCAGGTTGTGCATGGCCACGGCCTCTCCCTTCCCCACACTCATCTCTCCCACTTTAATAAAACTGCTCTTCCATTGCACCAGCACAAAGGGCCAGAAGGCCTTGTTCCGAGCCAGGCGAAGGCCGTCTGTCACAGTAACACGTGGCACTGACAGCACAAGGATTTCAGATCTCACCGGCTACACCCACTCAAGCAACACAAACTCACCACCTGGAATCAAGGGAAGGATCTTGCACCTCCAAAAGCAAACAACAGGGCAACTGCATCCTCCAAAGGACACTGAGGCATTGAGCAAACCCTCCCTTTCAGTCTGTGGTCTGCTGGGGTTTAACACAGCAGTGAAGATGGGTATGATGACAGCAGCCACAGCACCCAGGTTTCTCAACCTGAGTTCGCATGAGAATATCCCTCTTAAAACCACTGCAGTGATTTGTGTTGCAAACACAAGCATGGAAACGTTCCTCCATGCCAGGATTGAGGTTCCCGTGATGACATGTGAAGATATAAGAAGATAAGAGAGTGTTCACAGCTATTTCTTGGGTAAGGTTGCCAAACCAACCCATAACTAATGAATAAAGGCACTGTTAAGCATTTTTATCTGCCTCTCCTGTATTTTCTTGTATTTATTACAAGGCTCCAAAACCCAGAAAGAAATCTAACACCCCTCAGATGCTCATTGTTCCATGTTCACAGGCCTGACACACATTCACCGTCTGCCTCCACGAGATCAGAGGACCCAACAAATGGAAAACACATTAATAGCCGAGCTGAAGCCATTTGGCGAGCGGGTGACAGCACCAGGATTCAAGACCTTGGAATTCAAACCCTGAGCTCATTTCTCCAAGCTGCAGCTGCCAAGCGATCACATTTGTGACTGATCTCAGTTGCTTGAGTGGTCAGAGCTGTTTATTGCTCCCCACAGCCCGAGGAACATCCAGCAAAGGCAGCGCCCGCAGCCACCTGGCACTGCCTTGGAACAGGGACTCAGATCCGGCTTCATCCCACAGCCAGGGATCACCCCAGGGGCTGCCAGGGAGAGGATATTTCCTGCCTGAGCCGTGGGATCACGGCTTCACCTGCAGCCCTGAGCAGCTTCCAGCACTCGTCAGACGTTTCTGCTCTTCCACCCTGCTCAGCCCTTGGACCAAGAGGGAATGTTTTCCCTTTTCTGAACAGATTTAGGGAGGAATGTGCCAAAGAAGAACTGCACCATAGTGATGCTGAGGGGAGGAGTGCTGACTATATTTATCCTCACAGAATTTGCAAGTCAGAGCACAAATCCACTTGTGCTTTTTCTTTTAATTGAAAACCACGCAACAATAATACAGCTTGATGGAGGAACTGAATTTTAGCATTTGCTAACACATTTGCTATACCTGACTTTGCTACCTAGCTAGATGTACTCACAAAAGGATAAAAGAAACCCAAAGCACTTTTTATTAACTGCTGCTCCCCGTATCACCAGGATGATTTATACAATCAGTGCGGGGCACACCTTGATCAACAGGAACAGCACTGCCCTGACAGTCTGTGCAGCTTCACTGCTTTCAGTCTGAGTGGAAGGGAACAAGGATGCAGGAGGGGTTCCCAGCTCCACATGGCACTGCCAAGAGCTCCTGGGGACACAGGCACGGCCTTGCCCTCTCCTCGCGCGTTACATCAGCAGAGCTGCTCCCCAGGGAGATCAAAGCCACTCTTCCAGAACAGTTACACTGAAATGATGCCAAAACTTGGCTAAAAACGTAAGCAAACATGAAGGAAGTTATTACTAAATAGGAAGATGAATTGGGACAGAAGGCATTTCTTCAGGACCAAAGGCTACAGGGGAAGTTCCTGCCACTGCAAGGACCTGCCCAAAAAGGGACATCCCTGCCCTAAACAGAACTACCTGCTGCTTCTATTTCCTGAGTACTGGAGATAATCCAAGTCCCAGTACAGACCAGCAGCCACCCACCTTGAAACTCCTTTTCGTTTCACTCTGAGCATTTTCATGACAATAACCAAGTGCTGAATGAGCTGCGGCAGTTCTTGAGGAGCAAACACACAGAAATTCCAGAGCTGTACTGAGCCCCCACATTACCTGAGCTGTTTGATTCACAACTGAGACACTGAGGAGCAGCTCTGCCATGACAAATCGTGTGATTTCTGTTGCCATAGCAAAGTACTAGATTGGGATTCACCTCTCAGAGATACCACAAAAGATCAGGATAATCCTGGTCTTCGGAATACTGTGGGAATGTGAAGTAAATCAATACTTTTAAACATATCAAATTAATCATATAGGGCACAGCTTGTGGTGTGGGGGAACTTGTAACTGCTTCTGTACAGGCAGTGGGGCTGTTTTTAAAGGGTCAAGGCTGCAATCAGGCAAGAATATTTACTTAATAGAGAACTTTAGAGAGGCAAATCTGTGTTGAATAATTACAGTTGCTACCCAGACTGGCTAAGGATGAGCTGGACCTGAGCTGGTCAATCCTTCCTCAGAGTAACCTCCATATAGCCAGTAAACAACAAACCTTCCTCCTGCCCTCTCCAAACCCTTCCTGCAGAGCTGCCCACCCTCCCCAGGCCCTGCAATGACCCAGGAAACAGCAGGATAACCTACTCAGTTTCCCCTGGTCTAATTAAATGAAATTAAACTACTGGCTTTAGTCTCACAGATATACCTCTAGAGTACTATTACTTCATCTTAAACACACAAGTCCAAAAGAAAAAAAAAACCCGTAAGTTCTCAGCACAATTATTTTTTTAAACAAGATTCGTCAAAAAATTTGACGGAAAATAGGCAAAGAGCTTATAAAAATATTTTCAAATGTATGATTCAAATTATCCCACTTCCGCACGTCAGTCTCCTGGCTTTTCATAATACTACTTTAACTTAATGGGGAATACTCATTCCAAGAGAAATCATTAGAGTGTGGTTGAATTCAGATTTCCCTCAGCCCTCTCATTCCCCTCCTGACTTACGTAACTCCTGATTTATTCAAAATCCTTGGGCTCATTTAGCACAGGACTTCACACGAAGGTCAGGCAATGTTTTTAACCAATCTTTTCTCGTTTCATTTTTTCAGGAGACCACAAAATTCTGGATTATCAACTACAGGTGTTCCCCCAAGGATAAAACAGGCTACAATCACCATTTTCTCACTTGTCAGAGCACAACCATCATACATCTCCATGGAAGTGTCTCCCTAAGCCATACTTTCCAAATTAAAAAATATCCCTGTCAACTGGCAACTCCTGCTTTTTCATATTCACTGGCTGTTAGCAAGCTGAAGCACCATGTCCAAATATAACACAAGTTGTTTGTGGGGAAAAAATGATGAAAAACATCAGGGAAAGAGACGAGCTGAAGGATGATTCTGCTGAATTCCTTATGAGTGTCTCTGAACCAGGATTCCAGCACTGGTGTGGTCAGAGGCCCCTGCCTGATGCTCCACTCAGCACACATCCCAAATTCAGTGAAAGATGAAGATGTTTTGGCCAGAACACAGCTGCCCTGGTGACAGCCACGTCACACAGGGCATGGGCTGAGGGCTTCCCTACCCAAGGGCTCAGCTCTTCTCAGTAACAAGATTTACACCACAAGGTAGCTGCCCCGGGGGGTACAAAACACCTCTGCCTCTGGAATTTTCCTGAGAAGCAGCCACGTTGTACCAGCAGATTTTTACCACCAGCAATTGGCAAGTGTGGATTTTAGGCTGTTGCAGGTACCACCCAGAGACAGCTCAGCACTGTCACCACTGGGTCCCATCCACCAGTGGGGAGTCAGGATGAAGGAACCCACCACAGGGTACGGTCCTGCAGCGTGAGGTTCTCATTGATCAACACCACAAGGGCCTGACTACAAGAAAGAAACATTTCTGCCTGGCAAATGTAACACAGCATCACTTTGGGATTCACAGAACTAAAGAGGGAGCCCCAGCTCAGATGAACATCTAGAATTTAAAAGCTGTATCACAAAACTCAGCATGCTGAACTCATCCACTTCCTTCTAAGCCAAAGTGCACAGAAAGTAGATGAATGCAGTACCAATTCCATACATGTAACCCAAACTTTTTGGGAGTTTGATGTAAGGACCTTGTGCAGGAGGTCAGACACCACACCTACAGCTCCAGGCTGCTTGAAGGGGTTGTTTCGGCTGCACCTCCTCACCACAGGCTGCGTAAGATTTTAGGCTCAAGCACAGTGTGAAGCAAGAAGAGTTTAACAGGAACACATCTGCATCTCTTTAGAAACCTCTCCTGGTCTTTCCTGAACAAGGGAATGTGGAAGAGGGGAAGAACTTCTGTTCTGCTCCTCCCTTCTCACTGCACATCAAATGACTTCACTCTTCAAGCTCCTAGAGTTAAGATTAAAATTGGATGCAAATGTTTCCTTCCTGACATTTTATATTTGGATTTTTGGGCCAATCTGAGATTCATGCAGAAAGGTCACCGGATAATGAATTAAACACTCCAAACACTATCATCACCAATGCCACAGGCAACAGGCACAGGCTCTAGCTGCTGAGAACTCTGAGGAGAAAAGCTGGAGCAGCAGCAGCATCCCTTCCACATCCTCTGCCTGCCTCTGCCTGGAGAAGTTGGTTGCCAGCTGGACGGGGCACTTTTCCCTTCCAAAAGCGCTGAAATTCCTGCACACACTCCAAAGCCTACATTAGGATGGTTTCACCACTGAACTGGGTTAAACTGGGTGGGTTATTTTTACTCCTGTGTTTCTGTGACCATGCAGGAGGCACAGGAAACCCTCACAGCCCAAATCCATGATTTGCGTGTAGCTTCCACACAGTCCAAATCACCAGAGCTCCAATGATTTGTGAGAGATCTGGAACAGCTCCAGCGTAGCGAGAGGCACAGTGGGAACATCTAAATCTGGACAAGTCTCAAAGTGCAAATTCCTGCTCAGCCCATGGGACACGGCAATAGCACCACCCCCTACCCCAACTCCAGACCTATAATCAGTCCCATAATCCACGTTCACCTCATCACATCAGAGCCTGCAGCACCCTGGGCCCTTGGGCTGTACCTTGGGATTCACCCAGGGCCAGGACAAGGCTTTTCCTTCTTTCAAGTCTCTGTGTTTCCACACTGGTGACACACAGAGCAATACAGGGCACCCAAAAGAGAGAACACACCAAGTTCCACCCATGATGTACATCCCACATGCCACAGGAAAGGCCCAGAGGTGACAACTACAACCCCACCCTGAGGTCTGGCCCCAGCAGGAACATGAAAGGACTGGAGAGTGCCATGCATTAACCAGAGAACTCCAACAAAACCGAGTTAGAGGAAGCCAGAAGCATTAACCAGCAAGGCAATCCTGCCTGAGAGGTTAGAGAGCCTTAGTCTGAGGGATTAATAGGCATTCCCAGAGTTTGGAGAACTCGTTACCTCTGCACAGTCCTCCACAGCACAGACACCCCCATCTCTAACGGGCTCCCTCATGAAGACGGATTACAAGCTCCCAGGTCTTCAGACTACGGGCATGGGAACACGAGTGAGTTATTCTGAGGGCTCAGGGCACACCTGAGCTTCAAACACTTCCACAGGTTTCTACAGAAATGGGGCTTAGTGTCACAGGAAGAATTTAGGCTCAAGACAGCAAGGGGACCAGGTGTGCTGGTTCAACCAGCACTTTAGTGTGCCAGTGAGATTTGCTAAATCCCTGGCAAACTGCTGGGAACGGAAATAAGTCCAACTCGTGACAGTCCTGTGGAGAAACCAGGAGTGAGCCTCTCCCATCCAGAGAACCTCTGCCACCACTTTCCATCTTCAGTGGCCTTTTACTGGCCTTCTAATGGCTTCTGACCCCTGTGAGCACTGACAGATCATGGGAACTACCTCAAATCTTTAATTCTTTTAATACCAAAGCATCAGCACAGTTTGAAGCTGCACCACTCCCTGTCAGTGTGGAGGAAGTGAATCCTCCTCCCTCCACGATGACTCTCACACACCCACCACACACACACCTCTAACCTGTACCAACAAGTGAGGCAGCAGCTTCCACTTGCAAAATGCCAGATCTGAAACTCAACAGTGCACTCGTTTGGATATATTAATAACGGAAAGAAAATCTAATCTAGGAACAAAACGCAGAAATAATTTTGTTAAAGACCAAGGCTGGAGTTGAAGGTTTCAGACACAAGGGACTGGACTTACCCTGCAGTGACTTTCCCAATCCCTGGCCCAGCTTCCACCCATGTTTCTGGAGTAAGCGGTGTCCAATATTATCCTGACAGACAGAACAGAGAAAACAAACCAAAAATATTCCAATAATATATTCTTCCCTTCCCGCTGACATTTAAACATGTGATGAGCAAGAGATTTTTCTACATATATATGCATGCAAAAAAATGCTACTGGAAAGGCAATATATGCCCAATAAAGGGAAAGACAAATGTCAAAAATTGCTGGCTAGAATTTTTCCAGGGGGATGGGTATTGGGGACGGTCACTTTCTGATGGTGTGCTGGGCAACTTTTGTGCATCACATTTAAAAGAAATAAAAAAATAATAAAAATAGAAAGCAATGTGGGAGAAAATAAAGTGTACCAATAAAAATTGACAGTAAAAAGCATAAAATCAAGCTATTTATACAATCATATCCATCACCTAGACAGCACCACTTAAGATTTTTTTTTTGTAAAGAAAATCTACAATGTGTTTAGTCATTTTGTTTGTGTGTCAGGCTTTTATAATACTGAGTAAGTTGTAAGTGCAAGACTGCCCCACCACTAGAAACCAAAACACAATCAGAGCAAAATCCAGGCTAGACTTGATTGGTTTTTTTTTTATATATGTATATATATATAAACTAGCATGCAGCCAATATTAAACTGAAAAAACAGTGAGGTTAGTAAAACAAAACAAAAAAAAAATCAATTAAATAAAATGAGCTCAAGCACAGACTGGGTGATGCATTTCACATGTAAACTAACAAAAATACTAAGATGTTAGAATGAAACAGGCCTAGCAATAAGTTAACAGCAAGGAACCATTAGTGCATGTAGGGGAAACAATAAGCATAATGTCTCATCTTCCTAAAAAAAAAAGCTGTTTTAGAATAAGTGGAAAAGTACTGACGCAGCAATTAAGTGTCAGCTTTTGGCAATGGGGCTGAGCAGGGCTCAGTGTGGAAATTGTTGTGTTTTATGCAAGGTTTCTGCCCCCAGACAAAGAGCAGAGCACTCACAGCACCCTCGAACCATCTCAATCTGCCAGCTCGCCCTCAGTGACCAGTTCACCCAGTTACAAGCAGTGACCAGATCCTCAAAGAAGGAGTCTTGGCTGGGACCATGTTCACCTTCTAATCACAAAAAATAAAAATCAAAATCAGATATGAACTTGTTGATTATTAATTATCATCAGGCAAACCACAACCCGAGATACCACAGAAATATCCTGAATTGTAACGGGACGTGACTCCAGAACACTGAGTGGTACACGGAATCCTAAATAATAATTATATCTATATGCTGAAGGTTTCTTTAATTAAATAATGAAGTCATCAACAGAAACCAGAGTAGGTTTTGTCACTCCACAGTGAAGAAAATGACCACAGGGTTTACACAACTTTGGTGAATCAGCTCAAAAGGCACAACCTTCCCAAAGATATTGGCTGCATGGATACATTTTTCCTCAAAAAGATGTTATCAAGTACAAATTTTGGATTTTTTTCTGATATCCTAGTAAAGTAAGACATTTCGTATTCCTGTATTTCCCAAGAAATAATGTACATTTTCCCCACACTACCGGCTCTGCCCCAGGACATAATTAGAACTACATGGAAAAAAAAATTAAACCAGGAGAAGTAAGGAAACTTCTGGGGACAAAAGGTTAAATGGAAAAAAAAAAAAAAAGAAAGAAAAAGAAAAAAAAAGAAAAAAACAAAAAAGGAAAAAGAAACAAGGATGGATCCCCACTACAAGCACCATGGAGAGGCTGTCTGTTGGGAAGACAGGAAAACTTACCTGCAGGCACACCTGGTCAGGCCAATCCCAATGGCCACAGAGTGCCCCGTCCTGGCAGAGAGGGGCTGGAGCCTGGGATATGTTTGGGAAAAGGCACTAATTGTCCTACCCTGACAAAGGATCATTGAATCTAAAAGCCGGTGCTGACAAAAATGGCTGCGTTTTCCAAAAAGAAAAAAAAAAAAAAAAAAAGAGAAAAAAAATCCAAAGGACAAGGAGTACTCTGCAGTCTTGGCCAAGTGGAGATGAGACATTGTGCTGACTGCGTGTGTTATGAATGCACTAAAATAAAGACAGATGAAGCAGAACGCTATTCCAAAAGCAGTGCAAGTGGAGTGAAAGCATTTCCATACGAACCTGGCTTTAAAAACTGGGCTGTCAAAAGAACAGTTAAATGTAACACAAAGTAAGAAACTGTCCAATCACTAATGGTAGTTTTTTCTTTTGCTTTGTTTTCAATTCACTGCTTGCAAGTAATGTATTTATTAAAGAAGAGTGAAAGCACAAAATAAATTCAACAAGTCAAGACCAGCTGGGAGATTCAAGAGCGGTGTGTTGTGACTGACACAGTGAAGGGGGAAACAAATGTTAAAGGGAAAAAGAAAAATTTAGAAAGGTTATACACATTAGCACCACTTTTACAGACCCACTCAAGAGGATGGTCCCAAGTTGTTTGACATAAATTGGAATTATGCCTGAGCATTGCCCTGTGTCAGTTCCCAGGAAGGGGTTGTCTCCCCACCCCAGTCTTTTCCATTTGTCTGTTTATGCAGTGGAACTACTCCCTAATTTTAGATCCTATTCAATTGAAATGGAGCATCTTCCGTTGCACTCAATAAGGAGAACAACTTTAATAATTTAAAACTAACATGTGAGTTAGGACCTGGCCATCATTTTGCTCCTTTCTGGCCATGTTCAGCTCCTCCCTCCTTTTCCAATGGCTATCCCAGACCTCTGATGGAGGGAGACTGACAGAACTGCTCTTCAGTGCAAATGCTGCCCTAAAAATTAAATTATGGAAGGCCAGGCTTGCTTGGTTGCCACGTGAGAGCCTGTCTGCAGAGCCTGGGGAATAGCCAGGGATACTGGGACCAAAACGTGACATGGGACAGCAACTGCTGCAACAGCTGACAGCTTTTTTTTAATTGCATTTTTAAGTGAAAGTTCTGTAAAAGTACAGCTACTTTCACACAGAAAAGATGGGGGTTTTCACAGCAAGCTTCCCGTCCATGTCAAGAGCTGTCATTCCTTTTGAAAAGACTATCCTCACACTGCAGCAGTTTTCCTACAGAAGAGCTGCAGTGATCCACAGAAACACCCCAGCCCTAGGAGGACACCCCTCATTTCTCAGCAGAGGGTTGGCACAAATCTCCTCACTTTCTTCCTCTGCCATTTGGGAGCTCCTTGTGTTACAGCCACAAGAAAAATTATTGAGGCAGCCAAAATAAGTCTCCCAATAGGTGTTTGGGTGGGCAAAGGAGCTCTCCTGGACCCTGTGGGCACAGGCTGTGGGATGCTCCTTGCAGGGAGAATGGCTTGGCAGCTCTGAGTTGAACAACCCCAGCTCTAGAGCTGGGCAGCCCTGATGGAGAGCCCTGCTTTAATGACAAAGCATAATTTTTCCAAAGGTGTAGGAAATGTAAGGACTTGGGTCCACCAAAACTTCACAGAGCTGGGTGAGCTACTCTGGAAAAACCTCATCCAAAGTGACCTGGCTCCACCAGCTCAAACTGGCCTCCCCAGTTCCCCATCCTGTGCCCTGACAAGAGGCCCTTGGTTGCTTTCCATGGGGATCAGTGATTCCTGAGCGGGATATCCCCAGCACAAATTTCTGAAAAAGATCCTGGCCAATAGAAAAGAAAATAGCTTACAATTGAAAGATGGGTAGAAGAAGCCCAAGGTTTTGATGATGCCTGTGGGACATAACCCACACCACCAGTTTTGCCTAGCACAGGTTTTCCATGAGATCCCCGTGATCCCATCGTTCATCCCGGCACAGGCAGGAACCATTCCTCTCTTGAGTGGATTGTAAGCTGTGCTGACTGTGTATGGAGGAATCTATAAGCAAGGATCGGATGCTACTGGGTGAACCCATGCAAACAAGAGGTTGAAAAGATTCCCAAAACAAAACCTAGAGCTCACTACAGATGACACAATGAAGACCAGAGAGAAAAGCCAAATAGTAATGCTACACCATTCAGCTTCCAGAAGCACATTATTTATAGCGCTGTCCACATATGGCTGCTGCTAAATGTCAAATCAGCAGCCTCATCAAATGACACTTTGGAACTAGTGGAGTCCACAGATCCGTACAGATTTCCAGTGCGACAACCCCGGCTCCGGCTCGGCCAGGCTGCAACAGCCCCTGGTGTCAAAGCACCACCGACTGCAGCCTGACACGGGGGGGCTCAAGGAGCTCCTCGTGGCACCGAGCAGCATTAGAGAGAGGGGGAAAGGACATTTGTTAGTTAGGACGAGGACAAACTAACAAGCTCCAGGATAAGTGGGTGATTCCCAGTCTGGCCTCCAACCTGCAGCGGTGACGGCGTGGGTCGACCCCTGACACTGCCTGCACGGGGCCAGGGCTGCTCCTTGGGGGTTCTAAGGGTCTATCGCTGTCTCCTACTCCATCTGCACTGCTGGGATGAGGAAAACCAGGAATTCACAGCAAAGAGACTCAATAAACAAGTAGAGATAAGGAATTAACGTGAAGAAAATCTGGATTCTATTAAAGCTGCAATAATTTGTGACTTCCCGTTCGAGTACCTGAACTCAGTGCACTCAAAATGCCCCAAAACAAATGCATGCAGCTTCTTGAATTTAAAAAAAAGGGTGAAGTGCTCTGATTTTTCAAGGACACCAGACACCAGTGATTGCACTGACATGAACAGCCAGTCTAAGTGCAGCATCTTTCAAAGCACAACAAGAAAAAATGTTACTTGCGGGGGGAAAAAAATAACAGGATTTGCAGCTCTGAAGAGTCCATTGGTATGAAATATTTTCTGCAATTTAGTAATGGAAAACAGCTGGCACTCGTTCAGGCCACGTCCATCCCTAGCTCCTGGCAGCTCTGTTTTCCATAAATGTGCTCTGGTTAGAGTTGCATGTTTCAGTCCAGACATCTTTGGCCTAAACAAGCTGTACACAGCAGGATTTCCACAGGAACAACATCACCAGTAGGCTAATTGAGGACACGTTTCAACATTGTAATGATCTGTAGACTCCCAAACCTATTTTTCCAGCCACCTTTGAGTTGCATGCTGTAGCAGTACAGTCAGCACCTCTCAACAGATAATGCTGCAGAGATGGATGTCACTCACATCAGTGGGGACTGTCACAGGGACATGGCACAGGAAACCCTCCCCCCATCTCCAAACACCTGCAGGCTTTGGAGCACCTTCGTATCACTAAGATGCGGGAAACTGCAAGGAGCACAGTTAAGAGAATATACTTCATCCACTCCCCACTCTGAAGAATGACATTTTAACTGGGAAGTGCTTTGATCTGCCATGGTTATAAACACAGGATGTTCATCATCCAAACTGCTTCCATACCATGAAGCACAGGCTCACTCATGACTCGGAGCAGATTCCACAGAAAAGGCCAGTTGGATTGCTAACAGAGAACTGGTTAAGCATTAAACACCAATTCGTTAATATTGAAAATACTTAGATGTGTGGTAGTTCTAAAATACAGATTTGCCTTTCCTCCTTCCCTCTCAATTTTGGTTCTGGGTGAGCAAACAGCATAAAATAGAAGGAAAAAAAAAAAAAAGCCAAAAAGGCAGAATGAACACTCCTTGACTGGTGAAATATCTTGCAGGAGAGGTGCCCCACTGAATTCTGCCAAGGAAACTGTTCCTTCTGTTAATGCATGTAATTTGCCAACTCAAAGAGCACATTGATCTTAATAGTGTGGAAGCAAAATCACATCCACAGGTGTCAGGAAACTCAACAAAGTAATTCCTGCTTCCCAGATGGAGAATTTAAGAATCAACAAAGTATTTTACAAAGACCATGTGAAACCTCAAAAGTGACCAGCAGTTTGTTCCTGACTGCAGTTTCTGACACTATGCTTGTTCAGGAGGCCAAAAACCCACCCTGTGCAGCAGCCGCAGCTTTGAAATCCTGGGATGAGCACTGGCACAGCTGCCCTGGGAAGTGGTGGAGTCTCCATCCCTGGAAGGGTTCAAAGGCTGCAGGGATGTGGCATTTGGGGACATGGGTGAGGGGTGGCCTTGGCAGTGCTGGGGGAACAGTTGGACTCGATGAGCTCAGAATCAACCTTAATGATTCTGTGATTCTCTTCTTTCAGACAAAAGAAGAGCGGAACAAACTTTATTTTGAAGAACAATTTGAGGTTTTAACTCCTTCTCCTCCCAAAATAAGCCATTCTCTTGTCCTCCTCATCCAACTGTTTTCAATTAGGTTGAACTGTACCTACCAAGGAGTTGTAAAGATTAAAAATGTCCTGACATTTGGATGGTGAGAGATATACATGAATAAAATATTAAAGCCATAATTTAACTTATTATTTTCTGCTGCAGTTCAGCATTAATCAAACTGCACAAAGCATTACTCCTGTGGATGATGAGAGCTGCACAGTGAGCCCACGTGGGCCCAGGGTACCTGCCCATGCTTTACACACTTCCATAGGCATCGTTCCCTCTGGAACACCAGAGATGTGATCTGTGACCTCTTCTATTCCTCTGTTTGGGAAAGCACTTTTGGAAATCAGGTAACCAGTCTAGTCTGTAAGCAGCATTTGAATTATTTTGAAATGCTAATTTCCAGTGTGGCCCAGAACAGGCTACCAACACGTACTTCCCATTACATTTCCATCCAGCTTGGCATTTTAATTCAAATCCCCGTGTCCCAAGGTAAGACTGAAGTATTCAGGAGAACAGTGAATACCAATTCCCATCTCTGCAGCATTATCTCATGCGTCATCAATTACTGCCATGCCTAAATCTAGCATCATGCCAGCACATTAAGACAGTAGGTACTATATGCAGTGTTCACTGGACCAGAAGAACAGAAATAAGAAGGGGGAAAGGAAACCCTAGAGAAGAAATTAAAAAAGGCAGACCGTGCAATACAAACCAGATCATGGCTGCTTAGCTAATATGGGCCAACTGCTGCGGAAGAAAAACGTCGAACACCCCAAGTTGTGTAAATTTTTGGTAAACATCTAACACGCACACAAACACACACAACACCAACCTACACACCAACAAAAATATATAGTGGGCTTTGGCTAACACTGGCTCTTCTAGGGGCTAAGGTGGAGAAATTTTAACAGAACTTGAATTAATAGGGAAAAGAAACACTTGACAAGTACTTTCTTAACAAAAATTCTAGCTAGACTTAATCAGAACACCACTAAGTGTCCCTTGATTATTCACTACAAGTTTTCTTGTTTCTGAAGGAAACTGAAAATGAAAACTTAAATGCCAAATATGGGTCCAGTTTACGCTGAACAAGCTGTTGTGTCTAAAACCAGCAGGAGGTGCTTTGCAAAGATAAAAATTAAAAAGCTCCAAAAAGCTTAAAAAATTTAAACTACACAAAACCTACTTTTTCCCCATCTTACAGCAGGAATCTCCACACCTAACTCAAGGTAAAGCAACTTTAGAGAAAGGCTCAGAGCAATTTCAGCTCCATGGGGAAGGACTGCTGGACTAACACTGATCCCTCTCTCCATACTGCCAGGTGTCATTTTAACACTTTAAACACACCAGTAGTTTTCCAAAAATATAAACTAAAAAGGATCAAAATATATTTTACTATACTACTCCATCAGGTTCACATATAAATTAAACTGATTCTTCAAAGAAAAATATAAAAACTTAAAATAAATATCTATGAATGAATGTATTATTTTAAATAATTCCTGAAATATCGTGTTGAACTCAAATTTCAAGTTTTACTTTTAGGACTACTTCAAGATTAAATCCCAGGCCCACTTAAGGTCAGCATGCAGTTTACCACCAATTACCCCTCACTGACAACAAGGTGCCCACTGCTATCAGATTTGACTGCATTCACATCAAGTACCATCCGAGCACGGCCTAATTCCGGGGGGAATGATGCTGATAAGGGGGGGCCTTACCGATTCGATGGGCTTGTCTAGAGACGCCTGCTCTATCTCCAGGTGCCCCTCTTCATACTGATCAAAGTGATTGCCCTGCAAGAGAAAACAAGGGTCAGCTCCACAGCACAGCCCACGCCTCCAACAGTTCAGTGTCCAGACAGCTTTGGTTACAGTGTTATATTTGATACAATTTTGCTAACAAACGAACTTATTAAATACAGGCTCAAATCAGTGTATCAGCTACAAGGACAAAAAACCCCTAAAAACTAAGTCAATTTGATGACAATCATAAACTATTTAAGTTGAGAAAATACCAAACATTTACAATAACAATACTTCTGGATTTTTTTCTTTATAAAGTCCATGAAAACACTGAGCATAAGCACCAGTGCCAGCATGGAAACCACACAGGACAAGGAACAGCAGGAATGGATATCCCCACCACTAGAAGGCTTTCCCTGCACCAGGAATTTGCTTGAGGGATACATGTGATTTTACAGACCTTAAACCAACAAAACCCCACAGTGGTACCAAAGGAAACCCGTCCCTGTGCCCACAGTGTTTTGTCCATGGTGTGCAGCAGCCCTTCCCACAAACCTGAACAGTGATTTGTCCATGGAAGCAATCCTCCAACACACCACACAGCCTTTAGTCCTGACCCGAAGCAGCCCCTCTGCCAGCTGACCACCATCCCCCTTGGAAAAATTGCATCTTCTCACGTTTTGGGGTGGATACTGAGCATGCAGGCTCCTGAGCTAGGGAGGCAATGACAAGCTCTGCTCTCCAGAACAAGTGTTGTGCTGGGACACCAGTGAAGGGCCATTTCAGGAAAAACAAACACCTCTACTGCAGCTCTGCCATAATTTTAGAGGTTTCTGAAACCTCAAATTCCTGAGATTGGAAACATGGTGAACCATTTTTGGCTGTTCAATAGGTCCATGATGCAACACATCCACTGTCACTAGCACAGACCTGGAAAGGAAACACTCAGACTTTGCAGCTGCAAACTCAGAAGCAAAAGAGGTGAGATTCCTGCAGCTGGGATGAGCCCAAAAGCCACTGAAGGGGGTGGTTTCAGTGGGCTCTCCTACATTTTCAGGCACTGCTCAGTGTCATAGGAACTCCAGGAGGTGCCGAGCCTTGGCTGTCACCCCCCACTTCCCCCTCAGGCCCTGCAGTGCCACTGGAACCTCTGGCTGCTCCGTGCACACCAAACCCCTGGCAGGTTTCATTTGCATCCCAGCTCCACAATCCCTTGGAGCAGGAACACGCAGCACTGCTGCCAAGAGAAACATGTTGTCACCCTCCTTCTTCCACTAATACCAACTCTTTCTTCTGCAAGAATTTTAATGGAAGCCAGCACGCGAAAGAGCAAACTGCAGTTGTAACAGACTGACGGTTGGAATATTACAAGCCAGGCACCAGCCTCCAAAAATCCTCTGGAAGGAGTGTTCCTATGCAGCAATGCAAATCTGCAAGGGAACATCTTGGCTAAAACCTGGTGCCAAGAGAAGCTGCTTTGATGCTGGTGCCCCAACTTCCAGCCCATCCATCATCTGCAGGCCCTGGTGGTAAATTCACCCTGGCCACGCTCTGCTCTTGGGCATCGTCTTTCCCATGGCCTCTCCAGAGTGAATTTGGGGTTTAATCTGCAGGCAGAAATCCACTCCCACTCTTTTTTTTTTTTCTGGACAGCCTTCAAGGAGGAAGCTGAAGGCAAACTTACTATGCACAAGCAGTCGTTGAGCTGCTTTGGAAAGCTAATAATGCTCAGAGACAGCATGGTGTGGATGCACAGACTGCGCGTGTGAGGAGTCCAGGAGCCCACACCAAAACACACCAAAAACCTGCCTCAGTGGCTGGGGGCAGCCCAGCTTCCTGAAAAATACTGCCCAAGAGAACCAGAGCAGTCAGGGGTGCCCACGCTGCCAACACTGGCAAAAACACATTGCTAAACTTCATCTATTAAAACATTAAACCCACGTAACATTCCATTAACCAACACTTGAAACCCTCTCAGCACAAACCCAGACACATCCCTGAGCCTCCTTTCACTCGCTGCCTGCAGGTAGCTCAGCACACACCACTAAATTACCTGCAACAGGCTAAATATTCCTGCCCACTCCCCAGCTCCTCTGGTGTGCTGCCAAGGCACTGAAAGCTGTTTTTACTGAGGCAAGGGTCAATCCCAGTTCGAGGGCAGCACGCCTTGCTGCTCTGAGGCTTCACAACTCGCTTTTTCCGTGCTTAAAACAACATCTCCCTGAAACTATGCAAACGGCTGAGCACTCCCTGTGCCACAGCCAGAGAATCAGAGAGCAAACAAAGCCATTATCCCTAAGTTCTGGTGACCCCACCACTACCCACTCCATGTATTTTGGGGTTATTTTATATATTCATATTCTTTGGGGTTTATTATGTACTTGATCTCTACTTGTTCCTGGTCCAAACAGCTGCTAACAATACTAAAACTGGAGCTTCCCAGAGAGGCAGGTGCTGCCTGTCAGCTGGAAGTCCTGGGCATAAAAAGGCCATGGAGCACAGGGAACAGGCCCCGTGGGAATACTGCCAGCCTCCTCCTGTGTCAGGAAGGTGTTCCAGGCTTGGAAATTCAAGGCTTCAGAATAACAAAGTGTCCAAACAGAGCTGAAATCAATACTCATCACACAGACTGCTCTTTATTTATCAATATTTAGAATAAATGATAAAGCAAAAATTCCCTTCTGCCATAAAGCAGCTCATCCTGGAGAAAGGCAAGCAGACAATCCAATGGTCATTGTTAGGTGGGATTTATTGGGGGTTCAGGCCAGTGATGCCTAATCAGGGAAGAGAAAAATGGTTCTATGGCTATGGCCACAACAATGCTCCTTGCCATCACGGTGATCCCAGGCACTTTGGAGCTTCTTCATCCCTGGAACTGGCTAAGGAACAAGCTGGGGGGAATTCCATCTGATTTTCCACTTTTCCAATCCTACAACCTGGTGCATTGAATGGATCCATAAAACATTCCTGTTTTGCTGTACCTTAAGACAATGAATCAGAAGAACACAAAATACTTTAACACTTAAATGCAACAATTAATTAAACCCTAAATACTGGATCTGTTTGGAATACATTTCTGGCAAATATGAACCCCAAGCACAGACCACATTTTAGTACAATTTTGAAGTGTGTCTTCTGCAGACTTGAGGGATGCTTCCCACTTCAAGGAAACCTTCATGTGAAAAGAAGGATTCAATCCCTTGGATTCAACCCCATGGATACCAGGACATGAAATAACAGCTGCATTAAACCCAGCACTATTCAAAATCTATTCCCAAACCTTCTTCCTGTATGACTGTTTCAGAGATGCAGTAAGTTCCCAGCCCTGGGAGCTAATGGCAAAGCTTCCACCTGCTCCTGTGGACAAGGATTTTGGGGCTAACTGCAGCACCCTCCTCCTCCTCATCCTCTGCCCCTCCATTTTACAGCTGCCTGTACCAGGGTCTCTCACTTCTGCTTTGTGAAACAAGATGTGTTGCACTGTCCCTTTCTCACAGACACTTCTCCATCCACCCTGGAACAGCAGAGCAAGTAAGATGAGAGGTTTCCACTTAAGCAGCATTTATTGCTCTCCCTTTGTGCTGCATCGAGCACACTGGTGCTTCCCTATAACCACACTGCAATTCCATATATTTTCCTACTTCATGAGAAGCAAGGACAAGCCTCCAGCATGCAAACACTCCTCATTACACACCACACACACCACTTGGCTTCCTTGTGCATTCATCTCCAGGAGCCAACATGTTTGCGCCCTGTAATTTTTGTGTAATATCATCTGAACTTTGGCTCTCTACCCACTCTGGTTACTCACAGTCACATGTTCTCTGCTCTCTCCTACACTTTCCCATTGTTTGATCTTTGCTTGAAGCTCTTGGCCAAACCTTGTCTTGTTGCCCTAACACACTGAATATGGCATTTGAAAAACCAACCAACAAAAGCTGCCTCCATGCAGGATTTCAACTCTTGTTCTCCCTTCTTTGGACTGTAAATACTTAGGAGTCCTGGCTCAACAAATGCCATTTTGTCCCAGATCATATCCAGTGGAGTCACTGCATTTCCTGGGACAATTCAAGTTAATAGCTATGGGGAAGAGCATTGCTGCTTCTTTCCTACTTACAAGGTCCCAAACACTCTGACACTGAGACCCAGTCAACATCATAAAAAAAAAATTAAGAATTTAATTACACTTTCATCCCAAAATCCTTAGTGGTAAGAACTGTTGCCAATAAATCACTCGATGCAAGTGAAATTAATTGTTGATTAAAGCCCATTTATCACCGTTTAGTACCACAGAATTCACTCTCTCCTCTACATGAGGCACCTTTTCAGGAAGGTGGGGTAACACAAAGCACATACATAGGACACACAGAAATCACTGGGAGGGGGAACCCTTTAAAAGCATCTTCACAATGACAAGCAGAAGAAAACAGGCTCTTTCCTTCCCTCCCACACCCCAAGGGGTGTATCCAAACCAGAGCCGGGTCATGAGCACTGCCTGAGTTTCTAAGTCACCTAAAGCCCCCAACACAATGGGGAAATAAGGATGAGTCACTTTAACTGCTTTAGGGCCATTAGACCTCCCTGGGTATTAACTACTGGACTGCTCTGTGCAATCTGCCTGAGCACAGAGCATATTAAGATGTCAGCATGCAGAACATATTCCATATAGCATCCATTCCTGACAGGAATGAGTGGTTTCTTTGATGGACACCCCTAAGTTATCCATGCATTATTTCCAAAGAAAATGTGGCAGCCTCCAGCCCCGCAGCTGGGCCGGAGCTGGGGACACGGCGCTCCCACGGAGCCGGGAGCAGGACACAAAGGAGCAGGACAATGGAGCTGGGAGAGCAGGGGATCCTTTCAGGACGCCTCTGTTCAGCTGTCCTTGGGCTCCTGCTCCAGCAGAGCCCAGTCACACCAGCCTGGTGGTTAATAACACCAGAGATAAGGTGAGTTATAAGCCCAACACAAGTCAGATAGCAAGAGCCTAGAATCGGAAAACGCTGCCTGCTCCACCAACCACAGGGACAATGCCTTCAACGCTGCGAATGGAGCAAAATAGGAAAGGATTCTGGCATAAAACCCTGTGGCTCTGCCTGGGAGCATTAAAGCAGGGACGGCTGGGGAGGGAACGGGCAGAATGCAGCTGCTGAGACGTCACAGCAGAAACAATCTATTTATGTCCCTACTGGATTTCAGGACTGGCTCAGGAAGGCACTCAGAAATGCTGCTTCGTGAGACCACGCCAATAACAATCTAAAGAAAGCAATTTTGCAGAAAAGCCTTACTATACTCACTGTTATTATTTCTTAAATGCACTGGAAAAGAGCACAGCATGATCATGACTGCTTAACTGCACTTGAAAAGAGCTCAGCGTGCTCCTTAGATATTCAAAAATTAGTTTTACGCTAGGAGAGTACCAGAAAAAGACTCAAAAAAATCACATTTATATTGCATTTACCTTAGAAAATGGAATTTTAAAACACTAAAGCAAATCAGCACCACTTCTGCATATTCTATGTATCCATCAATTCAATCAATAAATCTTAAACTCTAAAAACATTAAGTCAAGCCATAAAATTCAGGGTTGTTACCCACAAGCATCACTTGAAAATATTTAACCAAGCCCACTGCCCATTCCCAAAAGCCTTGCAGGCATTAGGCTGAGAACAGCAGCTGAGACACAGGAATATCCAAAACCAGAAATGAGTGCCCCCAAAAAAGGCCATTTTCTAGTGTGGATAAAGCCAGGGCAGGCCGCGTGAGCTGCAGATCCCGGAATGTTTTGCTCCCACGGCTGGGAAGCACAGCTGACATTTCCTGCAGCCCTCCCGAGACGGGTCAGCACAGATGCAAGGCTGGAGCACAGGGAACTGGAGCGGCATCTGAGCACAAGGGAGCAAATGCCATCTTGCCAAAATCCTCTCTCCCTGCACGCACACCGCACCTCCACAGAACAGGGAAAAAAACCCTCCGATTCCAGAAGCAAATATCCTGTTAAACTTGCAATTTTCTTTTTTAAAGGAGATGGAGCAGTTACAAAACCTTTAGATGGATAAGACACCCTCACATCCATCCACTTTTCCCAAAGCTGGCTCCCAGCACTCTTGCAAACATCCCACATCCAGGACACCTGGGTGAATGCTGCCTGTCCAGCACCAGCACAGTGGCCAAGAGGCTCAGGAATCAGTCTGCAAAGCCCTGATGGAATACCAGCCTCTTGCCTGATCCAAAGACCAGGAATTTCAACAAACCACCATCGACACTCATCTCATTTTGTATTTAGTTCTCTTCTGACAAACCTTTCCAGTTTGGGCAGCTGTTTCCAAACATGCTGGTTTCACTTCTCTGCACATGGCCTGAGGGAGAGACACCCACCACCTGCAGCTGCAGTGGCACATGTGGGACAGGCAGGATAAAAAGCCACCCCAGGCATGGGTGAGATACAAGGGGTACAAGGGACAAGGTCTGCCAGTGCTCTGATTTGGTTTATTTCTGGGGCTTTATCACCAACATCACCACTGACCTCACAGCAAGTTCCAGCCAACACCAGCGGGGGAAGGAAGGTGTTAAACCCAAATGCAGCTCCCCACGACAGATCGTTGAGTTTATTACACACATTCAAAATGTAACGGGTTTCTAATACCTCTGCAAGATCCACACCTCCCTACGCAGGCTGACTACAGATCACAGCAGTAATTCATGCTGCCCTTTGCAGCTCGGCAGGGCCTGATGACTCTATACCATGGAAGGGCTCCAAAACGTAATTGATGCAGACAACCATGTTGATGTTTAGAAATCCATCCAAAGAACGCAAAAACAACTCCAGGAAAGTGTAGCTTACAGTGTTTTTTGAATATTCGTTATGCAGCCAGAAAAAAACCATATTTTTAAGACCAACATGCACCTAGGAGGTGGCTCCTTCCAATCCTGGAAACTTTCTTGGGTCATTTTAAAGGCCACATGGCTTCTCAAAGCTATAAAAAGCAATACAAAAGCAACTTTGTATTGGCACCTGAAAAGCCTTTGTTAATGCTTCCCAGAACAAAATCATCCTTTTTCCTGTTGTTCCCTGTAGTGTCTGTAAAGACACAAAAACCCCACAGATTCTTTCCTAGCAACACAGAGGTGAAGCATTCCCAAACAACACATTCTCACCACCCTCCACACATTAGGAATTGCTTTCCCAGACCTTTCCCTGCAATACAAGTGGGAAGTACGGACACAGCACATCTGCACACCCCCAGAAACAGCTGAATATTTACAGTCAACATCTTGTGAAAGCTGCAGCAAAACCTCATTTTCAGCAGACACACACATCAATTATTCTGAGAGTACTTAACAGGAAAATCCTCTCAAGTCAATACAACAAAAGCAATCACTTGAGACTCAGAGATTAATTTAAATTGGCAAGGTTTGAAAGAAGCACCTTGGAACTGCACGTTGAGAAGCTGATGGAACCTTTTGTTTACTGGACTAAAAATTAGTTTTGATAAAACTCTTCCTGCTAAGTCCAAAAACACTGAAAACCCACTCAGCAGAACACATTTAAGACTAGTCACAGGTCAAGAGGTTTAAACCAGGAAAACGTGCATATAAATACCCATTTAGAGCTGTCCAAATAAAAACATGTTCTACAGTTCCGAGATAAACAGCTTGTACCACACAAGGAGTGGGAGCCAGAGGCAGGTCCCTGCTTTGCATACTTTGGCACCAAACAACAATAATTTTGTGTCTTTCAGATTCCTTCTGCTGCACCAACACCAGCTGTGGATCTGTTCCAGCACACGAGGGATGCTCTGCAGTCCTTCAGCAAGCTCTACCCAAGAGCCAGCACTGGCCTCACTCACCCAATTTTCTTTTTGCCATTTTTAACATGCCATGATGCAGAAGCTGCTGCAGCTTCCAGCACCCACATCTTCATGGCTAACCAGGACCTTCAAACAATCACAGAACCATGGAGGGGGTTGGATGGGGAAGGACCTTCAAGATGATCTTGTTCCATCCCCTGCCATGGGCAGGACACCTTCCACTAGCCCAGGTCGCTCCACCTGGCCTTGGACACTGCCAGGGATGGAGCAGCTACAGCTTCTCTGGGCAACCTGCGCCAGCCCCTCCCCACCCTCCCAGGGAACAATTCCTTCCCAATATCCCATCCAGCCCTGCCCTCTGGCACTGGGAAGCCATTCCCTGTGCCCTGTCCCTCCATCCCTTGTCCCAAGTCCTCTCCAGCTCTCCTGGAGGCCCTGCAAGGGGCTCTGAGCTCTCCCTGGAGCCTTCTCTTCTCCAGGTGAGCACCCCCAGCTCTCCCAGCCCGGCTCCATGGCAGAGGGGCTCCAGCCCTCGGAGCATCTCCGTGGCCTCCTCTGGACTCTCCAGAAGCTCCACATCCTTCCTGTGCTGGGGACCCCAGGGCTGGAGGCAGCTCTGCAGGTGGGGGCCCACCTGAGCAGGGCAGAATTCCCCCCTCACCTGCTGCCCATGGTTGGTTCCTGAGCTGCCAGCACACATGGCTGAGTCACTGAACTTCTCATCAAACAGTATCCCCAAGTCCTTCTCCCCAAGGCTGCTTTCAATCCATTGTCCCCCAGCCTGGATTTGTGCTTGGAATTGACCTGACCCAGGTGCAGGACCTTGCACTTGCCCTTACTGAACTTCACACACACCCACCCCTCCAGCCTGTCCAGGTGCCTCTGGATGCCAGCCCTTCCCTCCAGTGTGTGACCACACTGGACAGTACAAAACACAGGGAAACCAGCCTGGTGGGACAGGATGCTAATCATGTAATATTTAGGGTTTAATCAATTTACCACTACAAACTTCCAAGCTTTCACAGTATTATCTACCTTTTCTTTCTTACTACGGTGTCCGACTTGATAAAGAGCTGTTGCTAAACCAGAATCTCACAGAAAATCTCCCTCAGGAGCACGTTAACAGGATTCAAACTTCATTCAATATTTTTATCGATGACCAGAGGGAACAGAGCACCTGCCAGCTCAGTTTGCAGATCAGGCAGCCCAACAAAGAGTGAGCAACAGTGAGGACATGTTTGTACAGAGCAACCTGACCCATGTAAGAGTGGCTTCAGCTCCCTAACACCACGTCTGCTTTCACAGAGCCCTGTACAAACACAGCCACAGCACAGGGCTGCACCCAGCAGGCTGAGAAATCCCAGTTAAAACCTCCTCACGCAACACGGTAGCAGAAAGGATAAAAATACAGTCCAAGGGTGTGCAACAAAGGAACAGCAAACACAAAAAAAGCAGTAAATAGATGTTTATCTCGGTATATTATAAAGGTAAGAGTCTGCTCTAGACTCCTCTAAGCAAGTTTTCCAGTCACAAGTGTGGAGAATTTAGGATGCAGAAAGGTGTAACAACACAAAGGGAGAACAGTGAGAGAATTCAGAGCCATTAAGGCTCTCAGAAGAAGATAAATTGAGCAGAAATGTTGTATATGCCTTCACATAAGAGGACACAGCACAGTAATGTGTGCTTTGGCATAGCAGAGAAGATCAGCTAACAGCTGAAAATAAAAAAACCTAGAAGAAATATTAAGGAAAATGCAGCTTAAAATGGCTAAACTACCAGAACAATCAACAAAGGAAAATGTTCCCTATCACCAGTTGTCTTCAAGGGAGAGATACGGCAGCCAAACACAAACTCCTGGACTCAGAACTGGGCCAAACAATGGGAATTGAAAGTGATACCTGGATATTTAAAGCCATCATCCTAATATTAACTTCTGGCTTTAAAACTCTGAATGGCAAAAATCTCAAATTAACTGCCCATGGAGCTGCTTGAAAGGAGAAAGTAGCAAGAATTACTACAGGTTTAAAACCATGTGGTAGGAGAAGAGCTTCTGTCAACTGAGGAAGTGCTGCCCTAGAACTGTAGCAGTGCTTTTTATCAGATGAGCGCCTGAAGCTCCACATTCCCACACAGCGGGTGGCAGGAGCCTGGTTGGAGGGGTGGGTTTTATCTCAGAGGGGGTGACTCAGAAGAAGCTGAGGTAGCTCAGCCATGGCTTGTGGGACTGCAGGATAAAGTGTTTCCTTTCCCATTCACTCGGCCTCAGCAATGGAGAACACTGGTGTAGGAGAGGAGTGACAACACAGACCGCAGGAAGGTCTGTATAAAATTACCTCACCACCTGAGTCCCAGAAATCCACACTGAAGTTCAGATCCTCCTGTGATGTTCTAAAACTGGAACCAATACTATTTGATCTACTTTAGAACACACTTCCCCCCAGTCTTCTCTGCCCCTCCTTGCTCACACAGGGAGGTTAAAAAAAATCAGTCACAGTTCTGCTGTTCCTGCTTGGCTCAACTGAGAGGTCAGAACGTCCTGCCAAGGAGGTAAGAGCTGTATTCTTCCTGTGCTGGGCCCACACCGGAAATATAACCTGAATCGAATGATAAACTGAGATCTCTAAACTATACTAAGAGATCTTTTAAAATCTCAGATTAATCCTTCAGTTAGGAAACACTCCATGGAAAAGGCAAAGGCTGCCTCCTGACTGCTTGCAGCTACTCCCGCCAAAGGCAAATTCACACTCCAGGATCTTGGATCAGTTGAAAGCTCAGCGTAACAGATTTTGCAGAGATTCCAACCCTCATTCCCCCGCATTAAGTTTTTCTTTTCCCAATTAGTAAAGGCAGGCAGAGAAAATGACCCTCTTTATCTCTCTGCAGCGCAGACATCAGCTCCCTGTGCCACATCGCCCTGAGCAGCTGGGCCTGCTGAAGGACATGAAAATCAAATGCACTTCCCTGAGGCAGCACCTGGGAAGTGAATTGAAGCTGCAGCCATGGCCACACTCATTAAGGATGGATTCTAAACCTCCTTGCTGCCGGCCCAGCTGTCCGGTAAAGCGCTGCCTAAGCTGCTTGGGAACAGAACTTACCCCTGACATTCTGCCAATTAAAAAGCATAAAATCCCCCTGCCAGCAGTGCTCAGCTCAACCTGCTGGAAGCAACAGGGCCAGAAGCACAGTGATGTGCTGGCTTAGCTCTTCAAATCCTTTGTGGAGGGAAAGAAAAAAAACACCTATCTTCTTGGAATTAGCAGGAATACCCAAGCTGAGGTTCAGAATGGCCACACTTCCACCCAGCAGAGAAAACCAAGCACAGTTCTTCCTGCTGGGTGGAAGTGTTATGCCATTGTACAGACTACACAACACCAAAAAACCAAGAGACAGAACAGCCTGTGTTCCGTCTGGCTAATGATGCCAGTAAGTGCAATGTACGTAGGAAGAGGAAATTATTGTACACATAGACACATATGGCTGGTAATATTTCTGCTTCAACAATGAAAAGGAGAAAAATGCAGCAAGAAAACATTTTCTCAACATCTGGGAATAAGTGGGAGCACCACTGGATTTCAGCGAGGGAGACATCCACAATATTTATTCTTTGAGTTTGCATAGCTGATCTGAAGAATAAAATCATTGCAAATGCATAAACAGCACTAAAAATATATATTTACTTACTGCAGCAGTTTCATATGTTCATACAGATTTCATGAATGCTCCTACAATATTCTGTTAGCACCATTTACAGCTATTGTTTGGAACTCCTCAAAGTTACGGTGGTTCCCATTTGTCTCTGCCAGGGAAGCCATCAGTCCAGGGGACAGTGGCACAGACAAGTGACAGAGCCTGTGACAGACAAGCTCCCCAATCCTTTGCCCAAACGACTAAGCTTGTCAGGAGCCCAAAAATAACAGTTCTTGTATGGAAAATGGAAAAAGCTTGGGATTTAATTGGATGAGCCACTCAAGAGTTCACTCGCCACTGCAGAGCATAGAAGAGAGGATATCCCTGACCTTCCTTCTCTTGCCTTTCTCCTCCACTAATCCATTTCCCTGTCCAAGGCTCCCAAATGAAGCCGTGTGCTGGCCTGGTAAGGAAAAGATCCCCATCATAGGCAGAGCACAGCTCAAGGCCTTTCTCTGGAGCTGCCATCAGGTTCAGCACCTGCAAAATACACCAGGGGCTTTCCGACTTTCTCTAAGGTTTCAGAGCTTAAAGCAAAAGAGGAAGAGGCTCTAAGCCTTTAGTGTGGCTTCTAAAGCTACAGAGCACAGCAACAGCACAACAATCCTGTGAGGAAAAACCCAAGGGCTGCCTAATCAGCTCACTGCAGTGATATCCTCCAGTGCCATTCCTGCTTCTTTGGCAACTTCAACTTGCAAACCATCCTTAGCTTCGAGGTTCCTTCCACCAAAACACAGAGGAGTCACAATAATTCCAGTGTATACAAGCTTTCTCCTCTCCCTCCACACCATGACCTTTATCCTTAGGGATATGTATGACTTTCTTATCCTTACACAAGCCACTCTTTTCCACAGGGCTCCTCCTTATAACTCCCTGGGAGGAGCATCACTCCCTCTGCAGCTCTCTTCATGCCCACCACATCACTTTGGCTGCAGCTATGGGAAGATCCCTCACTCCCACTTATATCTGCAGTTCTCGGCTGACCTCTCTGCCCAACAACCCTTCTCTCCTCAGCACTTTTCCATGAACTTCAGACCATGGATACCTTCTCTTTCTCAGCTGATTTAGGTCCTTCCTTCCTGATTTTCCTGCAGTGCTGTATGTTTCCATTCCTGTCTCTCCTGATGGCACTGATCTTCCTTCAGTCAGGCACAGGGGAGGGAAGAACAGCTCCCAGCAGCTCTCACCTTTAATCCACTTTTCTCCAGCATATCAGAAGCTCAGAAATCCGAGGATCACCTCTGCTAACCCTGTGCTGCCAGCTCTCCCTTGCCTACAGTGCTCAACTTGCACTCCTGCCAAACTGATCCTCCCAACCCAGACTCTTTCCAGCTTCTCTCCAGAAAGGCAGCTGATAACAATAATGAGAACTCTGAAATGCTTTTTTTTCATCCAGTGACTTTTCCATTAGCCACATCACTAATCCCAAGATATTTGCCTTTCTTCCAAACAGCTAAAAGCGTAGGTTTGACCTACGCCCTTTACTCCTGACCTTTTGTTTCTCTCCCTCTCTCCAAACTGTTACACATCCCTTCACTCTGAGGAGATCACAAATAGATCACCCCATAACAAAACCCAAGAGATCTCCACAGCCTCCCTCCCCATACTGCATCCATCCCTGCTCAAACTGTAATTTTAGAGCCTGTCTCCCTCTGGCCATGCTCCCTGGGACTCACCAGCCTGGCAGGGACACAGGGTCACATCTAGAGTCACCTGCTCCAAGGACAGAAATTTCACCTGCCAAAGAACTACAACTGTGTGAAAAGGGCATCCCTAACACCAACAGAAACACTCCTGGTTTTGCTGTATTTGCAGACCGGGATTTTCTAGACAGGCACAAGCAGGTATATTCTTACCTATGGCCACAGCAGCCCTGCAAATACCCAGCACAGCGAGCATTTCCTGTATTCCACAGGAATTCCTGTATTCCTCTTATAGCTCAAGCAATCTCTGTCTAAATACAGAGAAGAAAATTCAAAAGTCTTCTCTGGAAGTGACTTCAAACCTTATTTTCCCTTCTTCTTCATCTAAAAGCTTTCCTTCATCAAGAGACTGTGGAAAAACTGTTAGATTGCCCAGCTGTGAGGGTAGGTGCACAGACCCTTGAGCTCCCAAAATTCAGCGTGACCTTGTCCCAGTCCCCCTCGGATCATCTCTTCCACAGCTCACTCTTTTCACCTTCAGTCTTCCACAAGCCTCAACCAGCTCCAAACTGCTCTTCCCAGGGGACTGATTCCACTTTTCCCTCACAGGAAGCTTTAACACGAAATAAAATGTCTCTCTTCTCCCTGGCATATTTTCAGGCAGGGAAGAACAGAGCAGTGACCCTTCCATAAAACCAAATCCTACCTTTTTATTTTTCACTCTAGTCTATGGGAAAGACAATAAAAGCCTGGTACTTAGCACAGAGAAATTCCAATTTAGAACAGTGCCCTTTTTTAAAGTCAAGGGGACACAGGGTTGTGACTTGAGTTATTGTCCCCTGGCACACTCAGCAGCTTCCAAGATCTCGGGATCGAGTAATGGAGCCGAGTTTCCTCCCTGACATCACCACACGTTCCCCCTGCGTGCCCAGAGCCACGACACAGTAACAGGTTTTGCCACTACAATTAGTTTTCTTGCCATGGGGTTTCCCCATAAAGGGACAGGAACAAGGACATCCAAAGGCAAATGTGGACACGACTGCAGAGCTCGTCCATTCCCGGGGCACAACCACAGTACTCAACCTGGTTTAGGTTCCCCCTCTCTCCCTTACCAAAGGATTACAAGAAATGTGTTTTCAAGCCCAAGATCTGGCTCGCTCCACTTCCTGAAACACAAACTTCAAAGCCAAATCAGACCATTTCAGTGTTAATTATGGCTCATTTCTTCATTTAAGGAAATGAAGGATGCAAACGAGCCTATGTTTGGGGCTGTGGCAGGAGCCAAACCTCCATCCTCAGAGCAGGCGATGCCAATAGTGCACACAACCATGCTGGTATTTATTTTCTTATGTGTTCTGAAACAGTTTAATAACAATTTTTGAAGTCTGCACCCCTTATAACACCCAGAACCAACATAAGTTAGTCACTCCTGGATGTCCTGACTGCTTCCAAGACTGCACCTTAATGCCAGATTAAGCAGAATTACGCAAGCTCCACATTATAAAAACACTCCCAGGTCTTTGGGTGAAAGGCCCGAGTGAGGATGAACAGCACCATTCCAACTCCAAGCTTCCGAAACAAGGACCCACAGAACAGCTCATCCACGGCTCTCCTCGAGCAGCGTTATCCTCGCTCCTTTTGTCTTCCTTTCTAACCCCGAGACTCTCTCGGGCTGAAGTCAGAGAACAACATGTCATTGTTCAAGCTTAATGAGTCAACGTTAATTTTCCCATTGTTTATTTAAACCCCCTTTAAAACAGCATCAGTGGCGTTAATTACGTTGAAATACTGATGTTTTGTTGGGGGGCCGGGTGTGAGAAGGAAGAGGCGTTTTCCACAGAGAAGCGGGTCGCTGGCAGATGTTCGGACGGCGCGGTGCGGATCTCGGGGGGAGTGATCCAACCCCTCACGGGGAAGTGGGTGATCCCCTCATCAGGGGGCTGGTTCCCTCACCGGGAAGGGGCCCAACCCCTCACGGGGGTGGTCGGTCCCATCGCAGGTGGAGGGTTCATCCCCTCACCGTTCTCCCCCGCCGGGTCGGCCCCTCGCCGCCGCCGTCGCAACACGCCACCCGCTGTCCCCCGCCCCCGGGCCGCTCTCCCCTGCCGCGGGTCACCTTGACAGCCAGCCCCGGCCCCCCGCACTCCCCTCTGTGCCGCTCCCCGCCGCGGCGCAGCGCCGGGCCCGCGCACAAAGCCCCGGCCGGGGGGGGGAGGGCGACCAAGCCCGGCCTGAGAGACCGCAGTCGCGCGGGGCGGCGCGAGGGAAGTACCTGGAAGTCCCTGTCCTCGTTGAAGCGGGAGAACCTGTCCGCCATTTCGCGCCGGCCCAACCCGGCCCGGCCCCGCTCCGGCCGCCGCCGCCTCCGCCCTCAGCGCCGCCCGCCTGCACCGCCCCCGCCGCACCGCGCATGCGCCGCCCGCCGATCACGTGCGCAGCAAAGCCGGTCACGTGATCGGCAGCGAGGGATTCCCTCAACACGGCGCCACCGTGCGGAGCGGCGGAGAAGAGCGGCTACTGGAGCGGGGCCCGGTGGGGCGGCGGCGGCAAGACCGGCCCGCAGACAGCGACACGCCGGGGGTCGGCACACCGAGGGGACGGAACCGGCTTGCACGGCCGGCCGCGCCCTCAAGGCTGCGCCGCGACAGGTCACGTCCCGCCGAGCCGCGCTGCGCGTCTGGCTGCAGATAGCAACGCGCATGCGCACCCCGGCGGCCAATGACAGCGCGAGCGACGACACGCGCGCGCCCGACAACCAATGAGGGGGCGGGCAGCGCACGCGCGTGCCTAGCAGCCAATTAGGGCGCGAGCTGCCGCGCAGCGCGGGGCTCCCTTTCCCGCCCCCTGTTGCGCGCATGTGCAAAGCCGTCGCACGGCGAGGGCTCGACCCGGGGAACGGAGAGCGCGAGCCCCGCTTCAGCGTTCCCGCCCTCCCGGCTCTAGCCAATGGGAGCTGCCCCAGTCGCTTGAATGATGGTCGTGCGAGCCAATGGGACCGCGGGCTCTCCACCGCCCCCCGGTGTGCGCCTCGGGCCGTGCCGCCTGCCGGGGCGGCGCATGCGCAGAGCCGGTTCGGCGGGGCCCGCGCGGGGGTGGCTGAGGGCGGCCCGGAGCCCTCGGCGCTGGGAGCGGCCCCGGGCCTGGGGCGAGCCCTGACGGGGGTAACAGTGCCCGCGCCCAGCCCTGAGGTGGGGGCCAGCACAAATCCTGAGGCGGATCGCGGTACTCAGAGCCAGCCCTGCGGTGCAGCCCAGGGCCCGGCGGAGCCGTGCTCGTGTCCCTGGCTCGTGCCCCGGCCCTCCGGCCGGGCTGCAGGAGCCTCTCCTCGTCCCTTGGTGGGAAGTGTGTGCCCGGCTCGTGCAGCCACAGCCGTCCTTCTCTGCAGTGGCACAGCAGCAGTGCCGTGGGCAATACCGGGGGGCTGGGGGCCGATGCTAGGTTAGGGGCTGGAGTCTCCGTCTGGTTTTGGGATCGGGATCGGGTCTAGGATCTACATCTGGGTCTGGATTTGGGGGCCAGGGCTGGCGACCTGGGGCTGAAGGATGGATTTGGGGGCCTTGGCTGGTTTCGGGGTCTAGGTCTGGGTCTGGATTTGCGGGCTAGGGCTGCGTTTGGAGTCTGGGT